>NC_133141.1:73390039-73395039 GCF_048418815.1 Hemitrygon akajei | reverse complement strand
TCTGACAGGAGAGGAGAGTGGACCGTGGGAGAAAGGGAAGGAGGAGGGACACCAGGGGGAGGTGATGGGTGGGGAAAGGTAAAGGGCTGGAGAGGAAGGAATCTGACAGGAGAGGAGAGTGGACCGTGGGAGAAAGGGAAGGAGGAGGGACACCAGGGGGAGGTGATGGGTGGGAAAGGTAAAGGGCTGGAGAGGAAGGAATCTGATAGGAGAGGAGAGTGGACCGTGGAAGAAAGGGAAGGAGGAGGGGACCCAGGGGGAGGTGACGGGTGGGAAAGGTAAAGGGCTGGAGAGGAGGGAATCTGACAGGAGAGGAAAGTGGACGGTGGGAGAAAGGGAAGGAGGAGGGGACCAAGGGGGAGGTGACGGGTGGGAAAGGTAAAGGGCTGGAGAGGAAGGAATCTGACAGGAGAGGAGAGTGGACCGTGGGAGAAAGGGAAGGAGGAGGGACACCAGGGGGAGGTGATGGGTGGGAGGGGTAAAGGGCTGGAGAGGAAGGAATCTGATAGGAGAGGAGAGTGGACCGTGGGAGAAAGGGAAGGAGGAGGGACACCAGGGGAGGTGATGGGTGGGAAAGGTAGAGGGCTGGAGAGGAAGGAATCTAATCGGAGAGGAGAGTGGACGGTGGGAGAAAGGGAAGGAGGAGGGGACCCAGGGGGAGGTGATGGGTGGGAGGGGTAAAGGGCTGGAGAGGAAGGAATCTGATCGGAGAGGAGAGTGGACCGTGGGAGAAAGGGAAGGAGGAGGGACACCAGGGGAGGTGATGGGTGGGAAAGGTAGAGGGCTGGAGAGGAAGGAATCTGATAGGAGAGGAGAGTGGACCGTGGGAGAAAGGGAAGGAGGAGGGACAATAGGGGGAGGTGATGGGTGGGAAAGGTAAAGGGCTGGAGAGGAAGGAATCTGATAGGAGAGGAGAGTGGACCATGGGAGAGAGGGAAGGAGGAGGGACACCAGGGGGAGGTGATGGGTGGGAAAGGTAAAGGGCTGGAGAGGAAGGAATCTGACAGGAGAGGAGAGTGGACCGTGGGAGAAAGGGAAGGAGGAGGGACACCAGGGGGAGGTGATGGGTGGGAAAGGTAAAGGGCTGGAGAGGAAGGAATCTGATAGGAGAGGAGAGTGGACCGTGGGAGAAAGGGAAGGAGGAGGGACACCAGGGGGAGGTGATGGGTGGGAAAGGTAGAGGGCTGGAGAGGAAGGAATCTGACAGGAGAGGAGAGTGGACTGTGGGAGAAAGGGAAGGAGGAGGGGACCCAGGGGAAGGTGATGGGTGGGAAAGGTTAAAGGGCTGGGGAGGAAGGAATCTGATAGGAGAGGAGAGTGGACCGTAGGAGAAAGGGAAGGAGGAGGGACAACAGGGGGAGGTGACGGGTGGGAAAGGTAAAGGGCTGGAGAGGAAGGAATCTGATAGGAGAGAAGAGTGGACCATGGGAGAGAGGGAAGGAGGAGGGACACCAGGGGGAGGTGATGGGTGGGAAAGGTAAAGGGCTGGAGAGGAAGGAATCTGATAGGAGAGGAGAGTGGACCGTAGGAGAAAGGGAAGGAGGAGGGACAACAGGGGGAGGTGATGGGTGGGAAAGGTAAAGGGCTGGAGAGGAAGGAATCTGATAGGAGAGAAGAGTGGACCATGGGAGAGAGGGAAGGAGGAGGGACACCAGGGGGAGGTGATGGGTGGGAAAGGTAAAGGGCTGGAGAGGAAGGAATCTGACAGGAGAGGAGAGTGGACCGTGGGAGAAAGGGAAGGAGGAGGGACACCAGGGGGAGGTGATGGGTGGGAAAGGTAAAGGGCTGGAGAGGAAGGAATCTGATAGGAGAGGAGAGTGGACCGTGGGAGAAAGGGAAGGAGGAGGGACACCAGGGGAGGTGATGGGTGGGAAAGGTAGAGGGCTGGAGAGGAAGGAATCTGATAGGAGAGGAGAGTGGACCGTGGGAGAAAGGGAAGGAGGAGGGACAACAGGGGGAGGTGATGGGTGGGAAAGGTAAAGGGCTGGAGGAAGGAATCTGATAGGAGAGGAGAGTGGACCATGGGAGAGAGGGAAGGAGGAGGGACACCAGGGGGAGGTGATGGGTGGGAAAGGTAAAGGGCTGGAGAGGAAGGAATCTGACAGGAGAGGAGAGTGGACCGTGGGAGAAAGGGAAGGAGGAGGGACACCAGGGGGAGGTGATGGGTGGGAAAGGTAAAGGGCTGGAGAGGAAGGAATCTGATAGGAGAGGAGAGTGGACCGTGGGAGAAAGGGCAGGAGGAGGGACACCAGGGGGAGGTGATGGGTGGGAAAGGTAGAGGGCTGGAGAGGAAGGAATCTGACAGGAGAGGAGAGTGGACTGTGGGAGAAAGGGAAGGAGGAGGGGACCCAGGGGGAGGTGATGGGTGGGGAAGGTAAAGGGCTGGGGAGGAAGGAATCTGACAGGAGAGGAGAGTGGACCGTGGGAGAAAGGGAAGGAGGAGGGGACCCAGGGGGAAGTGAAGTGCAGGTAAGAAGAGGGGAGGGGGAGGGAATTTTTTTTTAAACTGGAAGGAGAAATCGATACTCATGCCACCGGTTTGGAGGCTGCCCAGACAGAATGCAAGGTGTTATTCCTCCACCCTCTGGGAGGGGACTCATCGTGGCACAAGAGGGAACGGGAGTGGGAATTAAAACGTTTGGCCACCAGGAGGATGTGTTTCTGACAGCCGGAGCGGAGATGCGGTTCCCCACCCCAGTAGGTGAGGGGTGTCACCCATGTAGCTTTGTCAAGTTTCGCTGATGGATGCTGCACCAATCTTTTAACAACCAATGGCGCGGCGTCGTGGTCCAGCGGTTAGCGTAATCGCTTAAACGCGCCAGCGATCGGGGGTTTGATTCCTGCCGCCGTCTGTAAGCGGAATTCCTCCCCACGATCGTGTGGGTTTCCTCCGCGTGCTGCGGCCCCCTCCCACAGTCCGAAGACTCGCGGATTGGGCTGAGCGAGCTGGGGGCGCGCTGGGTTGCGTGGCGAGCCCAGAGCAGGCCTCGCGATGCGTGTGCTTCGATGTACGTGTGGCCGGAGGAGAAGAGCTAATCTGTTTACAGCTTCTCAAACTTCCGGCTGGGATTTCACAGCCTTGGAATCCAGTTTTCCACTGACCCCAGCAAGTGAATGGCTCGGAACGTATCACACGGACGGCCAAATGGTCTTCTCAAAGTGCAATTATCATCAAAATATGTTTACCCTACACGACCTCGTGATTCATCTTCCTGCAGGCAGCCACGAAACAAAGAAGCACGATAGAATGCACAAGGAACATCACTCGCGACCACGACTGTGTGGCTCGACGCAGCTCAAATACCATCTACGAATTTGCTGACGATACAACCATTGTTGGTAGAATCTCAGGTGGTGACGAGAGGGCATACAGAAGTGGGATATGCCAATGGTGTCGCAGCAACAACCTGGCACTCAACGTCAGTAAGATGAAAGAGTTGATTGTGGACTTCAGGAAGGGTCAAACGAAGGAACACACACCGATCCTCATAGAGGGATCAGAAGTGGAGAGAGTGAGTGGTTTTGAGGCTGTGCCCTCTGGTCCTAGACTCCCCCACTAAAGGAAACATCCTCTCCACATCCACTCTATCCGTGTCCTCTGGTCCTAGACTCCCCCACTGTAGGAAACATCCTCTCCACATCCACTCTATCAGTGTCCTCTGGTCCTAGACTCCCCCACTATAGGAAACATCCTCTCCACATCCACTCTATCTGTGTCCTCTGGTCCTAGACTCCCCCACTATAGGAAACATCCTCTCCACATCCACTCTATCTGTGTCCTCTGGTCCTAGACTCCCCCACTATAGGAAACATCCTCTCCACATCCACTCTATCTGTGTCCTCTGGTCCTAGACTCCCCCACTATAGGAAACATCCTCTCCACATCCACTCTATCTGTGTCCTCTGGTCCTAGACTCCCCCACTATAGGAAACATCCTCTCCACATCCATTCTATCTGGTCCCTTCAACAGTCGGTAGGTTTCAATCAGATCCCCACGCATTCTTTTAAATTCCAGTGAGTCCAGGCCCAAAGCTGCCAAACGCTCCTCATATGTTAACCCCTTCATTCCCAGAATCACCCTCGTGAACCTCCTCTGGACTCTCTCCAACGAAGACACATCCTTTGTGAGGTACTAAAACCATTGACGATAAGCACAGCCTGACTAGTGTCTCGCAAAGCATCAGCCTCATCTCCTTGCTTTTATGTTCTGTCCCCCTCAAAATGAACGCCAGCGTTTGCACTGGCATCCTTTAACACAGAGTCAACCCGTAACTTAATCTACCGGGAGGCATGCACGGGGTCACGCAAGTGCCTCTGCACCTCTGAAGATCGAATTTTCTCCCCATTGGGATAAAAGTCCGCACTATCGTTCCTTTCACCAAAATGCATTATCGTGCATTTCCCAACGCTGTATTTATTCCGTCTGATGCTATTTTGCCCAGTCTTCCAATTTGTCTGAGTCCTGCTACAGTGTTTGCTCAGCAAGTCGCCGGAGAGACACTGGAATCAGTGGATATAAAAGCCCGAGGAGCAGCAGACGTCATATGGAGATTCCCTGGGAAGAAGAGGCCTGTCCGGCCCAATATTACCTGATCAAAGGTAACAGCAGGACAATTCTATAGCAGGAATGTACTGGGTCGGGAGGCCTCTCGCTCCAAGAGTGATGCCTGGGGCTCGTTCTCACTGAATAAGGCACTTCCCACATCAGTTGTCGCCCCAGTGACTTTATTTACAGTACAGCAGATCCAACGCGCTCCTTTCGATTTGGAACACATTGATTTCGGAAGCGCGCCTTAAAAGCGTCAAGTTCCCTCTCTTGGTGGCCTCGGTTCGCTCGCAAAGCGGAGGAAACCGGAGCACCCGGAGGAAGCCCGGGCGAACTTCCTTACGGCGGACGCTGGGACTGAACTTTGAACTCTGGCCCCCGCCGAGCTGTAGCAGTGTCGCGCTAACCACTTGAAGCGTTGCGGAAAGTCAAACGCCTTCACCACGCCATGAA
>NC_133141.1:73340039-73387539 GCF_048418815.1 Hemitrygon akajei | reverse complement strand
GGTGGTGGACGGTCGTACGAGCAGCCGGTGCAGATCACAAGTCCTGGTGATGTGACCACTGACGCCAGGCAGACAATCTCTGAAGAGTATTGGTAATGGCCGGGGGGTCACCCGTCTGGTAAAGACACTGCCCCAGAAGAAGACGATGGCAAACCACTTCTGTAGAAAAATTTGCCAAGAACAATCATGGTCATGGAAAGACCACGATCGCCCTCGTCATACGACACGGCGCGTAACGATGATGTCGTATTGCATGTCACATAATGATGTCATGAGACAAAGCACTGTGATGTCATGATAGATGAATGAATGAATGGATGGAACTGTTCACATTGGCTCATAGGCTGTTCAAAAATCTGAAGGCAGAGGGGGAAGAAGCTGTTCCTGAATCGTTGAGTGTGTGCCTTCAGGCTCCTGTACCTCCTCCCTGATGGCAGAGGGGAAGAAGCTGTTCCTGAATCGTTGAGTGTGTGTCTTCAGGCTCCTGTACCTCCTCCCTGATGGCAGAGGGGAAGAAGCTGTTCCTGAATCGTTGAGTGTGTGTCTTCAGGCTCCTGTACCTCCTCCCTGATGGCAGAGGGGAAGAAGCTGTCCCTGAATCGCTGAGTGTGTGTCTTCAGGCTCCTGTACCTCCTCCCTGATGGCAGAGGGGAAGAAGCTGTTCCTGAATCACTGAGTGTGTGTCTTCAGGCTCCTGTACCTCCTCCCTGATGGCAGAGGGGAAGAAGCTCTTCCTGAATCGCTGAGTGTGTGTCTTCAGGCTCCTGTACCTCCTCCCTGATGGCAGAGGGGAAGAAGCTGTTCCTGAATCGTTGAGTGTGTGTCTTCAGGCTCCTGTACCTCCTCCCTGATGGCAGAGGGGAAGAGGGCACTTCCTGGGTGGCAGGGGGGAAGAGGAGGGCTCTTAATGATGGATTTTTTCAAAGATATCCTTGATGATGGGGAGGCGAGTGACCATGACGAAGCTGACTGATGTTAAAGCCTTGGCAGCTTCCTCCCAGTCCTGTGTGTTGGCTCCTCCATACCAGACGGCGATGCAGCCGGTTCCGGTACTCTCCGAGGTACGTCTGCAGAAACCTGCTCGAGTCTTTGGTGACTCACCAAACCTCCTGACGAGACACCACGGCTTCCTAATCGCATAATACAGAGGCTGACCGAACCTGTCCTAACTTCCCCCACCTCACACTGCACACATCGCCGACGTTTGACCGAAACCAGGCTCTCCGCGCAAACACAGGCCCTTCGAGAGCAGCCGCGGCATCGAGCTCGGATCGGGTTGGGGACTGAGCCGACGGGTAGAGGGGGGAGCGATCGAAGCCAACGCTGCCTTCACTGTAAATAGGCAGAGGGAAAGGAGGGGACAGGGATGGGGAGGAATCCCCCCAGCCCAGAGGGCTGGTGAATCGCTGGAGACCAAGTCAATGGGAATGCTTGAAGGTTGACGGGCTCTACATCAGTCAGGGCGTGAAAGGTTGTGGGGGTAATGGAGTCGAGAGGGATGGTAAATCAGCCCGAAGGAATGGCAGAGTGGACTCGATGGGCCAAGTGGCCTAATTCAGCTCCCAGATCTGATATTCTTAAAGTCCGACTGGTATTTATTCCAAACCCGTCCTTTGACCTACGATCCTTCGTGATTGTTGAGCACAGCCGTTCTTCTCCACCCTTGTTCCCCCGACCGACATCCCCACAGCCAGACACGGAAACGCGTTGAATAAACTAGATCCCTGGCATCTACCCGGGCAGGCAAGTTAGAGAGCAGAGTCTCGGCGAAGGAAAATCCCCTCCCGTGATAGCTAAAGGTCAAGTTTACTGCTGTTCAACTGTCCACTAAACGAAGCCACACTCCTCGGGGGACCGAGGCGCGAATTATATCACCTACGTAAGGTAACAGAAACGCAACGACACCAACGACTGAAACAAAAAACTACTCCGCGGAAGTACAAGCTGACACAAAGTGACACACAGTTAAAGATACAGCAGTCTAATGTTACTGGCACTGTCGTAAATAACGCGGGGTAGCGGGGAGTACGGAAGTCTCGTAGCCTGGGGGAAGAAGCTGTTACCAAGCCTCGCTCTTGAACTGTGGTAAGATGCTCGGCCTACAGCAATGACGTTAGGTGAACAACACAGCTGGGCACCAACTTTTGCGAGTCTTACGAGGACCGGTTGAGCCTTATTCTGGGCCGTGTCGTTACCAGACGGTTGACTCCCCCAGCCATTATCAATACTCTGTCTGCCTGGCGTCACCAGGACTTTTAAAACTGCACCGGCTGCTCGTACCGCCATCCACCACCTGCCCCCCCTGGATTCACGTGACCCTGATCAGATGAGGCTCTAAGCAGGTGCTACACCTCGCCCAAGGGCGACCTGCAGGCTAGCGGAGGGAAGGAGCGTCTCACGCCTCCTTTGGTAGGGACATATCCCCACCCCGACATCCCAGTGGTGACACGTACAGCCTTTACTAACAAGCTTACTTCAAACCTAGAACGTAGTGGTTCACCCAATATTCCAGTGAAAAATCTGCGCAGGATTTGTCGGACTCAGAGCACACCTGTGGGGCAATCTCAGGTCCCACAGCGGAAAGACTCAAGCTAATAAAACGCGGTGGATCAACGGTAAGTTTGAAGGAGCTGCAGAGGAGAAATTCCCTTTTTTAAGACACAGGCAGTAGCAGTTGCCTGGAAGACACTGCTGGGGCGGTCGCCGAGCTGACTCCACAATGAAGAGACTCCCTTCTTCTCGCTATTCACTGGTCGCTTGTTCTTTTTTAAATTAGCGTCAGGCTCTTGAACCAAAGGGGGAATAACCTCCCTCAGCTTCACTTGCCCCATCACTGCAATGCTGGCACACCCAACGGAGTCGTCTCCCGCTCACGTTCTCCGAATTCGTTGCTCGTTTACTGCAACACAAGCGATGTCGCCTTCGGGAACACCGGAGCTACTGGATACAGAAGTGATTCAGTCAGCAAAAACGAGCCACTGGGATCATAGTGAGGCACTCTTGGAAGAAGAGGTCGGCTCGACCCAATATTGCATGACACTCGTATAGGCCAAAGGTCAAAGAACAACTCTCTGGTTACAATGCATCTACAATGCTTCCTTTGAATTACATATAGTTTCTGCGCACCTCCATCCTCGCACCGACACTCAAAATTAATGTTACTTCCCACTAACCCTCTCTCTGGATTCCTGCACACACAGCCATTAAGTGAATGGGTGTTCTCTGGCTAGTGCAGTTCAGTTCAGTTTATTGTCGTTTAGAAACCACAAATGCAACGCAGTTAAAAAATGAGACAACGTTCCTCCAGAATGATATCACAAAAGCACACGACAAAACACACTACACCAGAAAATCCACGTAACGTTTGGCAATCCCCAATCCAGAGTCCGGAGAGGCTGCTGCGTATTAATATCGCGCTACCGTCTTAGCGCGTTCCCCGGAAAGGAGCTCCAAACCCACCAGACAAAACAAGACGACCCAGACACACCAAGTCAAGAGACCAACTCTACCACCCAACAAACCAAAAACTAAAGCTACAAGACCTACACAACGCCACATAGTTACAACATATAGTTATAGTTAACATATAGTCATCCACTCCATAATGTACTGGTTAGGCACAGGAGTACATTCAGCCAGAGACTCATTCCACCGAGATGTAACACTGAGCGTCATAGGAAGTCATTCCTACCTGTGGCCATCAAACTTTACAACTCCTCCCTCGGAGTGTCAGACACCCTGAGCCAATAGGCTGGTCCTGGACTTACTTCCACTTGGCATGATTAACTTATTATTATTTAATTATTTATGGTTTTATGTTGCTATATTTCTTCACTATTCTTGGTTGGTGCGGCTGTAATGAAACCCAATTTCCCTCGGGATCAATAAAGTCTGTCTGTCTGTCTGTAGTTACAACAGTGCAGACAATACCGTAATTGATAAAAAAAAACAGACCATGGGCACAGTAAAAATAGTCCAAAGATGTTAAAAGACTACAAGTTCGAAAGAAACCACCACACAGTTTCCACAAGTCCTCAGGGTCCCGATAGACTCCCCCAATCTGCAGCTCCCGAGAGGCTTCTGTTCAGAGCTGCGTCCTGTATCCAATCTACAATCCACATTCGGATCTGAAGATCCGGCTGCGGCTGGCATTAATACTTGCTACCTACTCAAGCTCCGGAGCATACCCTAACAATGATGATTATTTATTTCTTTTTTGTATTCATAGCTTGCTGTCTTCTGCACCCCTGGATAGATACCCTTGTAGGTGCTGTCTCCCACTATTCGCACAGTGGGGGAATTAAAGGCTATGGGGGAGAAGGCAGGTGGGTAGAGATGAGTCCTTGGTCAGGTCAGCCCCTGATCTCATTGAATGGCGGAGCAGACTCGGTGGGCAAGATGGCCGACCCCCTGCTCCTGTTCCTTCTGCTGTTATGGTTATTATTGTGCAGATTCACTGATTATGTCCACACGAAGCTGAACCTCAGGGTTGTGTTAAGGTGACAGGGGTGTACTTTATTCATAAAATTCACTTTGGACCTTGATCTGCGGGATTTATCTTCTTTCGGGCCTAGCGTGTCTTAGTCCTTGTTCAACGGGTTCGAAAGTTTCAAGAAAAGGTACACTTAATGTCAGGGAAACGTATACAATATAACATCCTGAAATGCTTTCTCTTCGCAAACATCCATGAAAACGGAGGAGCGCCCCCCAAAGAATGAATGACAGCTCAGCGTTAGAACCCCAAGTGTGTTTTTCCATCAATCGTTCTACTTTTCCGTGAACGCCCGCAAGGATATGAATCTCGGGGCAGTATAGGGCGGCATACACGTACACTGAGAATAGATTTACTTTCAGCTTTGCTCCTCGCACTTGTCCACATTCCCTCTCTCGCTTCTCCTCCCACTCCCGCCGCTCCTCGCCACCCCCCCCACAATCGACGAGCACGCTCTCCCTCCCTCCCTCGGGGCACACTGCGGAGCCTCCACACCGAACTGACAGCCACTTGTGTTTGGATAGGCGCGTCTTGCTTCTCGACAGCCCCGTCGCTGAGTGATGCAGAGACGAATTCTAAACCCTGGAGTGGGCGTGTTGACAGCTGGAGACAGCTGAGGAACAGAGCGATCAAGAGACGTCAACGTGACAGAGTGTCAGATGGAGTTCATCGCGAATGATTTGGAGAGTTGGCAAACAAGGGCGACACCCTTAGCTGTCAAGATTGCTATGGGTGGGGGGGGGGGGGAAGAGCTAGAGTCAACATTAAAGTTAAACTTCAACTTATTCAACATGTTGTGACGGATTGAAGTTGCCACGGAGACGCTGGAGTTGGGGGTGTAACAAACGAGGCATTCTCAAGGAGACCATCTCGATAGGATTGCCCCCCCCCCAAATCCAAAGTAAATCACATTCTTACACCCTGAAGGTCAAAGGTGACTGTAGATGATTCAACACAATCTCAATTCTAATAATAAGGATGAGCAGTTGTAAGTCACTGGGTGCCAAATTCCCTGCTGATCAACGTGTAGCCTTTTATTGTCACTTCTGTCGTAGCTCTCTCTCTTCCTGAAAAAACTGCCTCTAATTCCGCCCTTTCCTGCGAAAGTTCGGAAGGGGTTAAGACGAACGAGGGAATGCAGGCCGGCCCTCGCTGAGGGGTCACCGTTGGAAAGGGTGAGCAGTTTCAGGCCCCCCGGGGGGGGGGGTCAACGCCTCCGTGGATCGATCCTGGGAGCAGCACAGCGACAAACCAGGAGCAGGTCTGCCGACGCTGGAAATGCTGGAGGAACTCAGCAGGCCGGGCAGTGTCCATGTTAAGGAGTACAGTCCACCCTCCAGCATCCTGTGTCCGTGTGGGGACGACTGCACACGATCAGGAAGGGCTGCAGAGGGCTGTCACCTCAGCCGGCTCCACCGTGGTCACTTGCCTCTCCAGGACACCTTCAAAAGGCAGCATCCATCATTCAGGACCCCCATCACCCAGGACAGTCCCTCTTCTCAGTGCTACCATCAAGGAGGGGGTACAGGAGCCTGAAGACACACACTCAGTGATTCAGGAACAGCTTCTTCCTCTCTGCCATCAAGGAGGAGGTACAGGAGCCTGAAGGCACACACTCAATGATTCAGGATCAGCTTCTTCCCCTCTGCCATCAGGGAGGAGGTACAGGAGCCTGAAGACACACACTCAACAATTCAGGAACAGCTTCTTCCCCTCTGCCATCAGGGAGGAGGTACAGGAGCCTGAAGACACACACTCAACGATTCAGGAACAGCTTCTTCCCCTCTGCCATCAGGAAGGAGGTACAGGAGCCTGAAGGCACACACTCAACGATTCAGGAACAGCTTCTTCCCCTCTGCCATCAGGGAGGAGGTACAGGAGCCTGAAGACACACAGTCAACGATTCAGGAACAGCTTCTTCCCCTCTGCCAACAGGGAGGAGGTACAGGAGCCTGAAGACACACAGTCAACGATTCAGGAACAGCTTCTTCCCCTTTGCCATCTGACCTCTGAGCGGATAGTGTGAATTACCCTCAATATTTTCCGTCTTTTCACTCTGATTATTTAACTTAATATCCTTTTAAATATATACTTAACATAATTTATAGCTTCTTTTATTCTGCATAGCAAAACAACAGATACAAGGCATCTACCAGCGATATTAAACTCCAATCGGATTTCTCCAGTACTTCGGGTTGACAAAAGTTTCGTTTGAGGAGCGTATTTACAGTGAGACCCACATGGATCAGACATCCCTGAAGGTTTAAATACCTTTGCCAACTGCACGCTTGCTCAAATTCACAGCACCTATGACGGTGCAAACTGCTTCAGAGTACACTTGTTATTGGAGTATGTAAACAGACTCGTCCTCCAGCAGGCAGCTGGGTAACAGAGGAACCCACTCAAAATGTTTAAATCAGAGGGAAGCAATGGAGTCGATCACGGGCTCTCACCCTCGACACCTCAATCAGAGGGAAGCAATGGAGTCGATCACGGGCTCTCACCCTCGACACCTCAATCAGAGGGAAGCAATGGAGTCGATCACGGACTCTCACCCTCGACGCCTCAATCAGAGGGAAGCAATGGAGTCGATCACGGGCTCTCACCCTCGACACCTCAATCAGAGGGAAGCAATGGAGTCGATCACGGACTCTCACCCTCGACGCCTCAATCAGAGGGAAGCAATGGAGTCGATCACGGACTCTCACCCTCGACGCCTCAATCAGAGGGAAGCAATGGAGTCGATCACGGACTCTCACCCTCGACACCTCTATCGGAGGGAAGCAATGGAGTCGATCACGGACTCTCACCCTCGACACCTCAATCAGAGGGAAGCAATGGGGTCGATCACGGACTCTCACCCTCGACACCTCAATCAGAGGGAAGCAATGGAGTCGATCACGGACTCTCACCCTCGACACCTCAATCAGAGGGAAGCAATGGAGTCGATCACGGGCTCTCACCCTCGACACCTCAATCAGAGGGAAGCAATGGAGTCGATCACGGACTCTCACCCTCGACGCCTCAATCAGAGGGAAGCAATGGAGTCGATCACGGACTCTCACCCTCGACGCCTCAATCAGAGGGAAGCAATGGAGTCGATCACGGACTCTCACCCTCGACGCCTCAATCAGAGGGAAGCAATGGAGTCGATCACGGACTCTCACCCTCGACGCCTCAATCAGAGGGAAGCAATGGAGTCGATCACGGGCTCTCACCCTCGACTCCTCAATCAGAGGGAAGCAATGGAGTCGATCACGGACTCTCACCCTCGACGCCTCAATCAGAGGGAAGCAATGGAGTCGATCACGGGCTCTCACCCTCGACACCTCAATCAGAGTGAAGCAATGGAGTCGATCACGGACTCTCACCCTCGACACCTCAATCAGAGGGAAGCAATGGAGTCGATCACGGACTCTCACCCTCGACGCCTCAATCAGAGGGAAGCAATGGAGTCGATCACGGACTCTCACCCTCGACACCTCAATCAGAGGGAAGCAATGGAGTCGATCACGGGCTCATTATGTAAGATTTTGTCTGATGTTTACATAAATGTGTCACGGTCACTGCTTTGCAAACCGTACCTTTTAGTCTGTGGGCTTTTAACTTCAATTTACAACCTACGTAGAGAACAGAAGGCCTATTCTAGTTTGAATTAACACATGTTATATTCACATTCCTTGAGATTGTTGCAGCCGTGGGGTGGTAATGGGGACGAGCTCCCACTACCTATTAAAGCTTCTCAAGGGAGTGAACCTCAAATCGTCTTCGACAACCCAGTCCAGCTCCTGGCCTTCACATGTGGTTTAGCTAAGCCCGGCTGAAACGTTTCTACTGACAGGAGAAGGGGCAAAGGCGGGTCACCGGGGCCTTAAAACCAGTCGCTCCGGGCAGATGGGGCTCGGCAGCTCATCTAGAAGTTAAACTCTGATCTCAAACCTCCCGCTGTCATGGGGAAAATTTCGGGAGTGAACCCCGAGGGAAAAATCCGGAGTTGGAGTCACTGAGGCAGTCCGACATCGAGTTCGATGTTGACTCTGAACTCCTGGTGCCAACCTGTATCGGTCTCTGCCGTTCCTTTGGGTTCATCGGCTGTGTGGAGAGGGGGAGCCCGCTACACGGGCAACAGCTCGCTCTCCGTATCGTACAGCCCTGGCTTGTGTATCGAGACAGCTGGGACGCAGCATCCATGGTCGGCCCCGACCAACAAAGACCTCAACACACAATCACATAACTCCAGAGTACGCCCTACATATCCCACAATTTTCCCATCATCCATGCAGCTGTCTAAGAGTACCTTAAACCCAAGGTATCCGCCTCGACCCACAATGCCTGGCATCGCATTCCACACACCCACCACTCACTTGCTTTTGCCAACCTCCCCTTGCCCCACACCCTCATATGATCCTCTAATCACCTTAAAGTTACGCCCCCTTACATAAGGCATTTCTGTCCTGGGGAGGAAAAAGTGTCTGGTTGTCCACTCGATCTATAACTCTTATCATCTTGTCCCCTCTATCACATCGCCTCTCACCCTACTTCGCTCCAGAGAGAAAAGCCCCTGCTCGCTCAACCTATCCTCGTGAGAAATGCTCTCTAATCCAGGCAGCATCCTGGTGAATCTCCTCTGCACCCTCTCTAATCCAGGCAGCATCCTGGTGAATCTCCCTCTGCACCCTCTCTAATCCAGGCAGCATCCTGGTGAATCTCCCTCTGCACCCTCGCTAATCCAGGCAGCATCCTGGTGAATCTCCTCTGCACCCTCTCTAATCCAGGCAGCATCCTGGTGAATCTCTACACCCTCTCTAATCCAGGCAACATCCTGGCGAATCTCCTCTGCACCCTCTCTAATCCAGGCAGCATCCTGGTGAATCTCCCTCTGCACCCTCTCTAATCCAGGCAGCATCCTGGTGAATCTCCCTCTGCACCCTCTCTAATCCAGGCAGCATCCTGGTGAATCTCCCTCTGCACCCTCTCTAATCCAGGCAGCATCCTGGCGAATCTCCTCTGCACCCTCTCTAATCTAGGCAGCATCCTGGTGAATCTCCTCTGCACCCTCTCTAATTCAGGCAGCATCCTGGTGAATCTCCCTCTGCACCCTCTCTAATCCAGGCAGCATCCTGGTGAATCTCCTCTGCACCCTCTCTAATCCAGGCAGCATCCTGGTGAATCTCCTCTGCACCCTCTCTAATCCAGGCAGCATCCTGGTGAATCTCCTCTGCACCCTCTCTAATCCAGGCAGCATCCTGGTGAATCTCCTCTGCACCCTCTCTAATCCAGGCAGAATCCTGGTGAATCTCCTCTGCACCCTCTCTAATCCAGGCAGAAGCCTGGTGAATCTCCTCTGCGCCCTCTCTAATCCAGGCAGCATCCTGGTCAATCTCCTCTGCACCCTCTCTAATCCAGGCAGCATCCTGGTGAATCTCCTCTGCAACCTCTCTAATCCAGGCAGCATCCTGGTGAATCTCCCTCTGCAACCTCTCTAATCCAGGCAGCATCCTGGCGAATCTCCTCTGCACCCTCTCTAATCCCGGCAGCAGCCTGGTGAATCTCCTCTGCGCCCTCTCTAATCCAGGCAGCATCCTGGTCAATCTCCTCTGCACCCTCTCTAATCCAGGCAGCATCCTGGTCAATCTCCTCTGCAACCTCTCTAATCCAGGCAGCATCCTGGTGAATCTCCTCTGCACCCTCTCTAATCCAGGCAGCAGCCTGGCGAATCTCCCTCTGCACCCTCTCTAATCCAGGCAGCATCCTGGTGAATCTCCCTCTGCACCCTCTCTAATCCAGGCAGCATCCTGGTGAATCTCCTCTGCGCCCTCTCTAATCCAGGCAGCAGCCTGGTGAATCTCCTCTGCGCCCTCTCTAATCCAGGCAGCATCCTGGTCAATCTCCTCTGCACCCTCTCTAATCCAGGCAGCAGCCTGGTGAATCTCCTCTGCGCCCTCTCTAATCCAGGCAGCATCCTGGTCAATCTCCTCTGCACCCTCTCTAATCCAGGCAGCATCCTGGTGAATCTCCTCTGCACCCTCTCTAATCCAGGCAGCATCCTGGTCAATCTCCTCTGCACCCTCTCTAATCCGGGCAGCATCCTGGTGAATCTCCTTTGCAACCTCTCTAATCCAGGCAGCATCCTGGTGAATCTCCCTCTGCACCCTCTCTAATCCAGGCAGCATCTTGGTGAATCTCCCCTGCACCCTCTCTAATCCAGGCAGCATCCTGGCGAATCTCCTCTGCACCCTCTCTAATCCAGGCAGCATCTTGGCGAATCTCCTCTGCAACCTCTCTAATCCAGGCAGCATCCTGGTGAATCTCCTCTGCACCCTCTCTAATCCAGGTATCATCCTGGTGAATCTCCTCTGCACCCTCTCTAATCCAGGCAACATCCTAGCGAATCTCCTCTGCACCCTCTCTAATCCAGCCAGCACCCTGGTGAATATCCTCTGCACCCTCTCTAATCCAGCCAGCACCCTGGTGAATCTCCTCTGCACCCTCTCTAATCCAGGCAGCATCCTGGTGAATCTCCTATGCACCCTCTCTAATCCAGGCAGCATCCTGGTGAATCTCCTCTGCACCCTCTCTAATCCAGGCAGCATCCTGGCGAATCTCCTCTGCACCCTCTCTAATCCAGGCAGCATCCTGGCGAATCTCCTCTGCACCCTCTCTAATCCAGGCAGCATCCTGGTCAATCTCCTCTGCACGCTCTCTAATCCAGGCAGCATCCTGGTCAATCTCCTCTGCACCCTCTCTAATCCAGGCAGCATCCTGGCGAATCTCCTCTGCACCCTCTCTAATCCAGGCAGCATCCTGGTCAATCTCCTCTGCACGCTCTCTAATCCAGGCAGCATCCTGGTCAATCTCCTCTGTACCCTCTCTAATCCAGGCAGCATCCTGGCGAATCTCCTCTGCACCCTCTCTAATCCAGCCAGCACCCTGGTGAATTGGTTGGTAGGTTAATTGGTCATTGTATAATTGTCCCGCAATTTGGCTAGGGTTAAATCAGTGGGTTGCCTGGCCGCTAATTTCGGAGTGTTGTGTGCGGTCCTGGTGATCTGCCTTCAGGAAAGATACCGATTAAGATTGAAAGAGTGCGGAGAGAATTTACCAGGAGGTTGCTGTGACGTGAGGACCCGGGATATAGGGAAAGGTTAGGGCTTTACTCCCTGGAGCGTCGGAGAACAAGGGGAGATTTCACAAAGGTGTTTAGGGCTCTGAGGGGTAAATGCAAGCAGGCTTTTTCCCACTGAGGTTGGATGAGGCTATAACCAGAGGTCATGGGTTAAGGGTGACAGGTTTAAGGGGAACACGAGGAGGGACTGCTTTTCTTAGAGATGTGGAGGGGGTGTGGAACGAGCTGCCAGCGCAGGTGCTGGATGCACGGTCGATTTCAACCTTTAAGATAAATTTGGATAGGTACATGGGGGGGGGGGGTGCTGTGGTCTGGGAGCAGGTCGATGCGAGCAGGGAAATTAATAGCTCGGCCTCGACTAGCTGGGACAAAGGGCCAGCTTCTTGTGCTGCTGTGAGAGATATTCGGGAAGGGCTGGGGGGTGCCCTATGACTCGAGAGAAGGGAGAAAGGTGCGTCAGGAATCGGCGATGAGAGATATTCGGGAAGGGCTGGAGGGTGCCCTATGACTCGAGAGAAGGGAGAAAGGTGCGTCAGGAATCGGTGATGAGAGATATTCGGGAAGGGCTGGAGGGTGCCCTATGACTCGAGAGAAGGGAGAAAGGTGCGTCAGGAATCGGTGATGAGAGATATTCGGGAAGGGCTGGAGGTTGCCCTATGACGCGAGAGAAGGGAGAAAGGTGCGTCAGGAATCGGGGATGAGAGATATTCGGGAAGGGCTGGAGGGTGCCCTATGAATCGAGAGAAGGGAGAAAGGTGCGTCAGGAATCGGTGATGAGAGATATTCGGGAAGGGCTGGAGGTTGCCCTATGACGCGAGAGAAGGGAGAAAGGTGCGTCAGGAATTGGCGATGAGAGATATTCGGGAAGGGCTGGAGGGTGCCCTATGACGCGAGAGAAGGGAGAAAGGTGCGTCAGGAATCGGCGATGAGAGATATTCGGGAAGGGCTGGAGGGTGCCCTATGACTCGAGAGAAGGGAGAAAGGTGCGTCAGGAATCGGCGATGAGAGATATTCGGGAAGGGCTGGAGGGTGCCCTATGACTCGAGAGAAGGGAGAAAGGTGCGTCAGGAATCGGCGATGAGAGATATTCGGGAAGGGCTGGAGGGTGCCCTATGACTCGAGAGAAGGGAGAAAGGTGCGTCAGGAATCGGCGATGAGAGATATTCGGGAAGGGCTGGAGGGTGCCCTATGACTCGAGAGAAGGGAGAAAGGTGCGTCAGGAATCGGCGATGAGAGATATTCGGGAAGGGCTGGAGGGTGCCCTATGACTCGAGAGAAGGGAGAAAGGTGTGTCAGGAATCGGCGGTGAGAGATATTCGGGAAGGGCTGGAGGGTGCCCTATGACTCGAGAGAAAGGAGAAAGGTGCGTCAGGAATCGGTGATGAGAGATATTCGGGAAGGGCTGGAGGGTGCCCTATGATGCGAGAGAAGGGAGAAAGGTGCGTCAGGAATGGGCGATGAGAGATATTCGGGAAGGGCTGGAGGGTGCCCTATGACGCGAGAGAAGGGAGAAAGGTGCGTCAGGAATGGGCGATGAGAGATATTCGGGAAGGGCTGGGGGGACTAGATCAGCTGGGCTGTGCTGTCAACCTGCCACGGTTCACCACAGTGCAGGCGAGGATGAGGGACAAGAGCACCGACTCCCCTGAAACTTCACAGCTTAAGGCAATCTGTCTCTCTGCTGTGGAGACAACGTGGCATATTTGTGATCCCACTACCAAGCCCATCTTTCCCTCCCCTCCCCTTTCCGCAGGGATCACTCCCTACGTGACTCCCTTGTCCATTCGTCCCCCCCATCCCTTCCCACCGATCTCCCTCCCGGCACTTATCCTTGTAAACGGAACAAGTTCTACACCTGCCCTTACACTTCCTCCCTCACCACCATTCAGGGCCCCAGACAGTCCTTCCAGGTGAGGCGACACTTCACCTGTGAGTCGGCTGGTGTGGTATACTGCGTCCGGTGCTCCCGGTGTGGCCTTTTATATATTGGTGAGACCCGACGCAGACTGGGAGACCGTTTCACTGAACACCTACGCTCGGTCCGCCAGAGAGAGCAGGATCTCCCAGTGGCCATACGTTTTAATTCCACGTCCCACTCCCATTCTGATATGTCTATCCATGGCCTCCTCTACTGTCAAGATGAAGCCACACTCAGGTTGGAGGAACAACACCTTATATACCGGCTGGGTAGCCTCCAACCTGATGGCATGAACATTGACTTCTCTAACTTCCGTTAATGCCCCTCCTCTCCTTCTTACCCCATCCCTGATATATTTAGTTTTATTCCCCCCTCCTCTTTTTTTCTCTCTCTCTCTGCCCATCACTCTGACTGTTCTCCATCTCCCTCTGGTGCTCCCCTCCCCCTTTCTTTCTCCCGAGGCCTCCCATCCCATGATCCTTTCCCTTCTCCAGCTCTGCAT
Source organism: Hemitrygon akajei (assembly GCF_048418815.1). Classification (NCBI taxonomy): domain Eukaryota; kingdom Metazoa; phylum Chordata; class Chondrichthyes; order Myliobatiformes; family Dasyatidae; genus Hemitrygon; species Hemitrygon akajei. The sequence continues at coordinate 73,373,501 of NC_133141.1, read as the reverse complement.
CCCTTTCGCCGATCACCTTTCCGACTCTCAGCTTCACCCCACCCCCTCCGGTCTTCTCCTATCATTTCGGGTTTCCCCCTCCCCCTCCTACTTTCAAATCCCTTACTATCTCTCAGTTAGTCCTGACGAAGGGTCTCGGCCCGAAACGTCGACAGTGCTTCTCCCTGTAGATGCTGCCTGGCCTGTTGTGTTCCACCAGCATTTTGTGTGTGTTGCCGTGGCATATTTGTCGTTGCTGTTGTTATACCTGTAACTTGAAGCCCGACACCTGAAGCTTTTTTTAAAATTCATGTATATAACAGTGACAGGTGGATATTACAGATCAGCTGATGGCGAATCATTCCTCTCACCTGTACTTCACGTGATGGAAGAATTGCAGCAGCGCCTCCCTCCTATCCTTTGCTTTCTTGCTTAGCTTCTCCCCGTGCAGGACCTCGGCCACAAAGTATTCCGCATCTGCCGGCAGAAAGAAGGGGCGAGGATGAGAGAACTTCCCTCTTTACCTTTTTAAAAATTAAGTCGGCCAGAGCCGGCCGCAAGGCCACGCCGCCCGGTTCGGAGCGCGGCGGGCGAGCGGAAACCGCCGCGAACTGTCAGCTCAGCGTCACGGCAAGACCAGCACGCGTCCAGCACAAAAGAAGGGAGCAGGAAAAATCATCGTGGACACTGCTACCCCTGGCAAGCTGCCTTCGCCAAAAGCCCCCTTCTGTAAAAGCGCTACTTACAGGGCTATCGAAAGAAAATCTTCACACCACCTTAAAAAGTTTCTTCCCCCCCCCCCCACCAAGGCAGTTAATCTGATCAACCATTCTAGTTAGCCCCACACACCCCCCCCCCCTCCATTAACCTCGTACTGCAAACACTTTTTTAAGTCTGTTTACATTGTAAATAACCATATAACCATATAACAATCACAGCACGGAAACAGGCCATTCCGGCCCTCCTAGTCCGTGCCGAACTCTTAATCTCACCTAGTCCCACCTACCCGCACTCAGCCCATAACCCTCCACTCCTTTCCTGTCCATATACCTATCCAATTTTACCTTAAATGACACAACTGAACTGGCCTCTACTACTTCTACAGGAAGCTCATTCCATACAGCTATCACTCTCTGAGTAAAGAAATACCCCCTTAAACTTTTGCCCCCTAACTCTCAAATCATGTCCTCTCGTTTGAATCTCCCCTACTCTCAATGGAAACAGCCTATTCACGTCAACTCTATCTATCCCTCTCAACATTTTAAATACCTCGATCAAATCCCCCCTCAACCTTCTACGCTCCAATGAATAGAGACCTAACTTGTTCAACCTTTCTCTGTAACTTAAGTGCTGAAACCCAGGTAACATCCTAGTAAATCGTCTCTGCACTCTCTCTAATTTATTGATATCTTTCCTATAATTCGGTGACCAGAACTGTACACAAATACATGCTGGTATTTCTGAATATTTTAGTTCATAACCACAATTTAACCTCTGTTTTTATTTAGTGTTGGCGCGTGGCCTAGTGGTTAAGGCGTTGGTCTAGTGATCTGAAGGTCACTGGTTCGAGCCTCAGCTGAGGCCAGCGTGTTGTGTCCTTGAGCAAGGCACTTAACCACACATTGCTCTGCGACCACACCGGTGCCAAGCTGCTTGGGTCCTAGTGCCCTTCCCTTGGACAACATCGGTGGCACGGAGAGGGGAAGGCTTGCAGCTTGGGCAACTGCCGGTCTCCCAGACAACCCTGCCCAGGCCTGCGCCCTGGAAAAACCTTCCAAGGCGCAAATCCATGGTCTCTCGAGACTAACGGATGCCTATAAAGTTTTATTTAATTCTTCAATCTTCAGAATTATTGAATGTTTATTTTAATTACAGGTCGTAACAACACACTGCAGGTAATTTCTTTCTTTTTCAATCTTTTTATTAAGTTTCAAACACGTATACATAGCAGTCATAATAGTACAAAGAGAACGGGATTACATTATTGGTAATTAACACGTGTTGATATAAGCTATAAGTAACACCAATATAGTTGACCTCCCAAGCTCTTAAAATAAACATGATATAAAGAAATAAAAAGATTTTTAAAAAAAAAACAAAAAAAGACCCAGATTGAAAAATCAAAAACACGGTAAACTAAACAGGTAACTCCTAATACATGCAAATACACAGTTTTGTGCAAAAGTCTTAAGGACATATACGTAGCCAGGGTGCCTAAGACTTTTGCACACTGTACTGTCTTTGTCAATGTGGAGCGGAGAGCGAGTTTGTAAATCCGGCGGGAGCAGAGGATGTTGGGAATGGTGAATGCGGAGTGCCGTGGGAGGGGTGTGGGGACAGGGGGCAGAGAAGGAGTGCCAGGGGTCGGGGGTGCAGACACACCCGGCCCTGAGACACCAGGTGAGATCATCTGATTCCAAACAATCGGTTTATTGATCATTTACAGAATGTCTCTCTGGTGCTTCCCGCTCCCTCCCCTCCCCTTTTCCCAACCATGATCGCCCCCCCTCCCTGCCCCCCCTTCCCACTCTCAGTCCACAACAGAGACCCAGATCAGAATCAGGTTTATCATCGCTCACATATGCCATGAAATTTGTTTTTTTTTGCAGCAACAGTACAGTGCTTACAGACCAACACAAGACTGTGTAAACACCATTTTACACCGAAGGGCTTTCGTGCCACAAGAGATGAATTGTACTCAGTAGCTGAGATAGAAACATAGAAAACCTACAGCACAATACAGGCCCTTCGGCCCACAAAGCTGTGCTGAACATGTCCTTACCTTAGAAATTACTAGGCTTACCCATAGCCCTCTATTTCACTAAGCCTCATGTACCAATCCAAAAGTCTCTTAAAAGACCCTATCGTATCCGCCTCCACCACCATCGCCGGCAGCCCGTTCCACGCACTCACCACTCTCTGAGTAAAAAACTGACTCCTGACATCTCCTCTGTACCTACTCCCCAGCACCTTGAACCTGTGCCCTCTCCTGCTAGCCATTTCAGCCCTGGGAAAAAGCCTCTGACTATCCACATGATCAATGCTTCTCATCATCTTGTACACCCCTATCAGGTCACCTCTCATCCTCCGTCGCTCCGAGGAGAAAAGGCCGAGTTCACTCAACCTATTCTCATAAGGCATGCTCCCCAATCCAGGCAACATCCTTGTAAATCTCCTCTGCACCCTTTCTATGGCTTCCACATCCTTCCTGTAGTGAGGCGACCAGAACTGAGCACAGTACTCCAAGTGGGGTCTGACCAGAGTCCTATATAGCTGTAACATTATCTCCCGGCTCCTAAACTCAATCCCACGATTGATGAAGGCCAATACACTATACGCCTTCTTCACCACAGAGTCAACCTGCGCAGCAGCTTTGAGATGACACATAATAATTACACGTAAATCGGTGTGGTTATTGATTTTGAAGAATATAAAGCCAGCGTCTTGCATAGAGACATATCCCCACCCCTCCACCAAACCCGCAGTCTGAGTTTTTTTTAAGGAATATAAAGTGGGATGGATACGGTAGGAGATACGGCCCTACCAAAGGAGGTGTAAGATGCCCCTTGCCTCCGCTAGCCTGCAGGTCAACCTTGGGCGAGGTGTAGCCCCTGCTTAGCCCCCCGATCAGGGTCAGGTGAAAGCAGGTGGTGGACGGTCGTATGAGCTGCCGGTGCAGATCACAAGTCCTGGTCATGTGACCACTGACGCCAGGTAGACGATCTCTGAAGAGTATTGATAATGGCTGGGGGTCACCCGTCTTGTAAAGACACGGCCCAGAAGATGACAATGGAAAACCAATTTCTGAGGAAAAATTTACCAAGAACAATCATGGTCATGGAAAGACCATGATCGCCCATGTCAAATGGCACGGTGCATGATGATGATGTCATACCACACGGCGCATAATGATGATGATGAAAGGGGGGGGGGTGGCAAGGTAGCACAAGCGGTTAGGCCAATCGCTTTACAGCACCAGCGATCGCTGAGGTTCAATTCCCGCCTCTGCCTGTGAGGAGTTCGTACGTTTCCCCCCGCGACCGTGTGGGTTTCCTCCGGATGCTCCGGTTTCCTCCCACAGTCCAAAGACATATCGGTTATGGTCAGTCGCTCACGGGCAAGGCATGTTGGTGTGGGAAGCTTGGCTGCCCTTGCGGGCTGCCCTCAGCCCGATCCTCGCTGATCTGACTTGACGGAAACGGCGCATTTCTCTCTACGTTTCCGCGTGAATGCAAAAGAACAAGGCTGACCTTTACAAGAGCAACCCGCGCAGAATGCTGGAGGAACTCAGCTGGGTCAGGCTGCGCCTCGACTGAGAGGAAAATGAAAAGTCCACGTTCCGGGCCGAGCCCCTTCCTCTGAACTGGAAAGGAAAGGGGGCAGAAGCCAGAGTCAGGTGGTGAGAGAGAGGGCAGGAGGACAAGCTGACAGGTGAGGGGGAAGGTGGATATCCTGGGAGGGGAGGGAGGATGGAGTCAGAAGCTGGGAGGTGATAAGCTGGAAGTGGTGAAAGGGCTGGAGAGGAAGGACTCTGGCAGGAGAGGAGGGTGGACCGTGGGAGAAAGGGGAGGAGAAGGGGTGTCCGAGGGAAGTGATCGGCAGGTGAGGGGAAAAGAAGAGGTAAAAAGGAACCAGAATAGGGAATAGAAAAAAGCTTCTTCCCCTCTGCCATCAGGGAGGAGGTACAGGAGCCTGAAGGCACACACTCAACGATTCAGGAACAGCTTCTTCCCCTCTGCCGTCAGGGAGGGGGTACAGGAGCCTGAAGACACACACACAGCGATTCAGGAACAGCTTCTTCCCCTCTGCCATCAGGGAGGAGGTACAGGAGCCTGAAGACACACACTCAACGATTCAGGAACAGCTTCTTCCCCTCCGCCATCTGATTTCTGAATGGGCATTGAACACTGCCTCACTACATTTTTTTGTATGACGTATAACACACACGGACTATAATTCAGCTTTTTATTATGTATTACAATGTACTGCTGCCACTAAGCACCAAATTTCACAGCACCTGCTGGTGATCTTAAACCTGATTCTGACTGAAATTAGAAACAGAAGATGTTCGGCAGATGCTGGAACTCCAGAGCAACACGCACACTCACACAGAATGCTGGGAGAACTCAGGGTTAGGCAGCCTCTGTAACGTCGACCGTTCATTCCTCTGCTGGGTCCCTCCATCAGCTGTTGGGGCAATTTTCAATGTATTTGTAAGGGACTGCTGCCGCCACACAGATTCCTAGCACACGTACGAAATGAAAGGCTTATCGTGTGAGGAACGTCTGGCAGCTCTTGGGCTGTATTCCCTGGAGTTCAGGAGAATGAGAGGGGGAAATCTCATAGAAACATTCCGAATGCTAAAAGGCCTGAACAGATTAGATATGGCCAAGTTATTTCCCATGGTAGGGGAGTCTAGGAGAAGGGGGCACGACTTCAGGATTGATGGATGTCCTTTTAGAACAGAGATGCGGAGAAATTACTTTAGTCAGAGGGTGGTAAATCTGTGGAATTTGTTGCCACGAGCGGCTGTGGAGGCCGAGTCACTGGGTACCTTTAAGGCAGAGATAGACAGGCTCTTGATTAGCCAGGGCATCAAGGGGTATGGGGTGAAGGCAGGGGAGTGGGGATGACTGGAAGAACTGGATGGGCCCATGATTGAATGGCAGAACAGACTCGATGGGCCGAATGGCCTACTTCTGTTCCTATATCTTATGGTCTTATCATCAAATAACAACTTAAACAGTACAATAGTCTGTTTTATTACTTTGTATATTATTGCACGGTATTGCAAATTATTGCATGTCGGTAAATTATTATTCTGTACTTTATTAAGACTGCTAAGTATCTTTTTAACTGTTGCTGCTGTAAGAAAAGAGCTTGCCACTTACGGTCAATAGAGTCTTTATTGTTATTCTATCATGACGTGCGTCAGTGATAACAAATCTGATTCGGATTATGGAGACTAGCAAAGAAGAGGCTGAAGAATGTAAAGAGAAAGTAACTTCACACCACGATCTATCATTCCCGCCGCAGCTGGCGAGGAGATTGTACGCTCCCCCCCCTCCCGTGACCGCGCGAGCTTCCTCCCACAGTTCAGAGAGGTGCCGGTCGGTAGGTTAGTGGGCCATCGCGAGTCGGCCCGTGATTAGACTAGGGTTAAAGCACGCTGTATCTCCAAAAATAAATTTTAGAATTCAGTAACGCACACAGCGTTGGAGGAACTCAGCAGGTTAGGCAGCATCCACGGAAAGGAATAAAGAGTGGACGTTTCGGGCCGAGACCCTTCATCAGGACTGGAAATGAAGTGGGGGGGTGGGGGAACAAATAAAACAGGTCAGAAATCCAGGATTAATCAAACAGTGCTTTCTGATTAGTTTAAGAAACTACTCATTTCCTGATCGGAACGCGGGGTTAGGCAGATTGGAACTCTTCTGCCAGTCATTGCTTTAGATGCACGTTTGCTTGAGATTGTAAGTCATCTCCCTCCGCTTCCTACCGCTAATCAAAAGGGTTTGCATTCATTCAGCTGTTAAACCAGGCAGAACCAGATGGTGCAAACTCGCTCCACGGCAGGCGGGGATAAAAGTGTATTTCCGTGATTTAACCAAAAAAAAAGAGAAACGAGCCAACTGCTACATTCCCCAGGTGGGCTGATACACTGTTTTCAGAATCTAAATCCAAGGACTCCAAGAAATACAAGCAGAAAATTCTCAGCCCATCAAAATTTCATTCTGATGGCCTTTAATTAAAACATCTAACTTCAAATTCAAGACTGAAGATTGTTTAACGTCATTTCCAGTACACAAGTATAAAGGAGAGCGAAATAATTGTTACTCCGATCTGATGCAGCACAAAAAAAGACAGACAATAAGATAAAGAACACAAGAATAAAAAAAAACAATAAATATAAACACATAAGATAGCTTACACACACAGATTTATTGTGTGTCCATAAAGTGACGCTGGGCACAGGAGTGTCTGTACACAAGGTGACTCTGACAGGAAATGATAAAGTAGTGGTGATTGTGGGTGTGGAGGGGTGGGTCAGTGGGTGATTGGGTGTGTGGAGGGGTGGGTCAGTGGGTGATTGGGGGTGTGGAGGGGTGGGTCAGTGGGTGATTGGGGGTGAGTGGAGGGGTGGGTCAGTGGGTGATTGGGGGTGTGGAGGGGTGGGTCAGTGGGTGATTGTGGGTGTGGAGGGGTGGGTCAGTGGGTGATTGGGGGTGTGGAGGGGTGGGTCAGTGGGTGATTGTGGGTGTGGAGGGGTGGGTCAGTGGGTGATTGGGGGTGTGGAGGGGTGGGTCAGTGGGTGATTGGGGGTGTGGAGGGGTGGGTCAGTGGGTGATTGGGAGTGCGGAGGGGTGGGTCAGTGGGTGATTGGGGGTGTGGAGGGGTGGGTCAGTGGGTGATTGGGGGTGAGTGGAGGGGTGGGTCAGTGGGTGGTTGGGGGTGTGGAGGGGTGGGTCAGTGGGTGATTGGGGGTGTGGAGGGGTGGGTCAGTGGGTGATGGGGGTGTGGAGGGGTGGGTCAGTGGGTGATTGGGGTTATGGAGGGGTGGGTCAGTGGGTGATTGGTGGTGTGGAGGGGTGGGTCAGTGGATGGTTGGGGTTATGGAGGGGTGGGTCAGTGGGTGATTGGTGGTGTGGAGGGGTGGGTCAGTGGGTGATTGGGGGTGTGGAGGGGTGGGTCAGTGGGTGATTGGGGTGTGGAGGGGTGGGTCAGTGGGTGATTGGGGGTGTGTGGAGGGGTGGGTCAGTGGGTGGTTGGGGGTGTGTGGAGGGGTGGGTCAGTGAGTGGTTGGGGGTGTGTGGAGGGGTGGGTCAGTGGGTGATTGGGGGTGTGGAGAGGTGGGTCAGTGGGTGATTGGGGGTGTGGAGGGGTGGGTCAGTGGGGGATTGGGGGTGTGGAGGGGTGGGTCAGTTGGTGATTGGGTGTGTGGAGGGGTGGGTCAGTGGGTGATTGGGGGTGTGGAGGGGTGGGTCAGTGGGGGATTGGGGGTGTGGAGGGGTGGGTCAGTTGGTGATTGGGTGTGTGGAGGGGTGGGTCAGTGGGTGGTTGGGGGTGTGGAGGGGTGGGTCAGTGGGTGATTGGGGAGTGGAGGGGTGGGTCAGTGGGTGATTGTGGGTGTGGAGGGGTGGGTCAGTGGGTGATTGGGTGTGTGGAGGGGTGGGTCAGTGGGTGGTTGGAGGTGTGGAGGGGTGGGTCAGTGGGTGATTGGGGAGTGGAGGGGTGGGTCAGTGGGTGATTGTGGGTGTGGAGGGGTGGGTCAGTGGGTGATTGGGTGTGTGGAGGGGTGGGTCAGTGGGTGGTTGGAGGTGTGGAGGGGTGGGTCAGTGGGTGGTTGGAGGTGTGGAGGGGTGGGTCAGTGGGTGATTGGGGGTGTGTGGAGGGGTGGGTCAGTGGGTGATTGGGGGTGTGGAGGGGTGGGTCAGTGGGTGGTTGGGGGTGTCTGGAGGGGTGGGTCAGTGGGTGGTTGGGGGTGTGGAGGGGTGGGTCAGTGGGTGATTGGGGGTGTGGAGTGGTGGGTCAGTGGGTGATTGGGGGTGTGGAGCGGTGGGTCAGTGGGTGATTGGGGGTGTGGAGGGGTGGGTCAGTGGGTGATTGGGGGGGTGTGGAGGGGTGGGTCAGTGGGTGATTGGGGGTGTGGAGGGATGGGTCAGTGTGTGGTTGGGGGTGTGTGGAGGGGTGGGTCAGTGTGTGGTTGGGGGTGTGTGGAGGGGTGGGTCAGTGGGTGATTGGGGGTGTGTGGAGGGGTGGGTCAGTGGGTGATTGGGGGTGTGGAGGGGTGGGTCAGTGGGTGGTTGGGGGTGTCTGGAGGGGTGGGTCAGTGGGTGGTTGGGGGTGTGGAGGGGTGGGTCAGTGGGTGATTGGGGGTGTGGAGTGGTGGGTCAGTGGGTGATTGGGGGTGTGGAGCGGTGGGTCAGTGGGTGATTGGGGGTGTGGAGGGGTGGGTCAGTGGGTGATTGGGGGGGTGTGGAGGGGTGGGTCAGTGGGTGATTGGGGGTGTGGAGGGGTGGGTCAGTGTGTGGTTGGGGGTGTGTGGAGGGGTGGGTCAGTGGGTGGTTGGGGGTGTGTGGAGGGGTGGGTCAGTGAGTGATTGGGGGTGTGGAGGGGTGGGTCAGTGGGAGATTGGGGGTGTGGAGGGTTGGGTCAGAGGGTGGTTGGGGGTGTGTGGAGGGGTGGGTCAGTGGGTGATTGGGAGTGCGGAGGGGTGGGTCAATGGGTGATTGGGGGTGCGGAGGGGTGGGTCAGTGGGTGATTGGGGGTGTGGAGGGGTGGGTCAGTGGGTGATTGGGGGTGTGGAGGGGTGGGTCACTGGGTGATTGGGGGTGTGGAGGGGTGGGTCAGTGGGTGATTGGGGGTGTGGAGGGGTGGGTCAGTGGGGGATTGGGTGTGTGGAGGTGTGGGTCAGTGGGGGATTGGGGGTGTGGAGCGGTGGGTCAGTGGGTGTGGAGGGATGGGTCAGTGGGTGATTGGGGGTGTGCCCATGGCGTGTTGGGCAGTTTTGACTATCCGTTACAGATCTGTTCTCTCCACCACAGTGTAGGCTCCAGTTGGGGAAGTGGGAAGATATCGACTGTCCCTTTCCATCACATAAAATCTTCTATTCTCCTCTCTAACCCCATTAACAGGTGCTTGACGTCCGAGACCCCCCGCCATCCAGGCCCAATGCTGCCCTCGGGCAGGGCAGAAAAAAACTTGACCTTTCGAGATTTGTGTAGATACAGCGTGTCCGAAAATCTTCAACCAACTTCAATGCAGGAACAGTGGAGAGTATCCTTGTTGGCTGCATCACAGCCTGGTCTGGAAAATGAGCAGGAACGGAAAGTCGACAGAGACTGGTGGACACAGGAAACACCCTCCCACCACTGAGCAGTGGCACAAGAAATGAGCATCTGTCATCGAGGCCCAGGCCGTGCTCTCTTCCCACTGCTACCACCTGAAAGGAGGGACCATAACCTTAGTCCCACACCACCAGGTTCAGGAACAGTTATTACCCCTCAACCATCAGGAAGGAGGTACAGGAGCCTCAGGACCCCCACCACCAGGTTCAGGAACAGTTATTACCCCTCAGCCATCGGGAAGGAGGTACAGGAGCCTCAGGACCCACACCACCAGGTGCAGGAACAGTTATTACCCCTCAACCATCAGGAAGGAGGTACAGGAGCCTCAGGACCCACACCACCAGGTTCAGGAACAGTTATTACCCCTCAACCATCAGGAAGGAAGTACAGGAGCCTCAGGACCCACACCACCAGGTTCAGGAACAGTTATTACTCCTCAACCATCAGGAAGGAGGTACAGGAGCCTCAGGACCCACACCACCAGGTTCAGGAACAGTTATTACCCCTCAACCATCAGGAAGGAAGTACAGGAGCCTCAGGACCCACACCACCAGGTTCAGGAACAGTTATTACCCCTCAACCATCAGGAAGGAGGTACAGGAGCCTCAGGACCCACACCACCAGGTTCAGGAACAGTTATTACCCCTCAACCATCAGGACGGAGGTACAGGAGCCTCAGGACCCACACCACCAGGTTCAGGAACAGTTATTACCCATCAACCATCAGGAAGGAGGTACAGGAGCCTCAGGACCCACACCACCAGGTTCAGGAACAGTTATTACCACTCAGCCATCAGGAAGGAGGTACAGGAGCCTCAGGACCCACACCACCAGGTTCAGGAACAGTTATTACCCCTCAACCATCAGGAAGGAGGTACAGGAGCCTCAGGACCCACACCACCAGGTTCAGGAACAGTTATTACCCCTCAGCCATCAGTCTCCTGCCCCGGCATGGATAACTTCATTCACCTCAACTCTGAGCTGATTCCACAATGTGCAGACTCACTCTCAGTGACTGTTTACAAGTCATGTTCTCAGGGTTTTTTTTTAAATTTTGGCATAATTTGTCTTGTTTCGCACATTGGCTGTTTGTCAGTCTTTGCCTGTTCACGTACAGCTTTTCGTATCCTTATTTTCCTGTAAGTATCTTCGAGAAAATGAACTTCAAGGAAGCATACAATGACATGCACATACTTTGATTTAAAAAAAAATCAATTTTGTCTTTCTTTATTCTAGTGAAAGGGTATCGTGCCTTGCAACAGTCTTGGGTCCCGTATCTCAGAAAGGATGTGTTGTCATCGGGGTGAGTCCAGAGGGGGTTCACGAGGATGATCCCGGGAATGAAGGGGTTAACATACGAGGAGTGTCTGGCAGCTTTGGGCCTGGACTCGCTGGAATTTGGGAGAACACGGGGCTGGTGGTTGAGTTGGATCTCATTCAAACCTACCGAATGTCGTAAGGACTGGGGCCGTGGAGAGGATGTTTCCGGTGGTGGGAGTGCCCAGAACTGGAAGGTACAGCCTCAAAATTGAGGGGTGATCCTGCGGAACAGAGGGGAGGGGAATTTTTTTTTAAGCCGGAGGAGTAGTGAATCTGTGGAATGCTCTGCCGCAGACCGCGGTGGAGGCCAAGTCTGTGGGTTTATTTAGAGTGAAAATTGGTCGTTTCACGTTCAGTTTATTGTCATTTAAAAACCACAAATGCAATGCAGTTGAAAAATGAGACAACGTACCTCCAGAATGATATCACAAAAGCACACGACAAAACAGACTACACCAGAAAATCCACATAACGTTTAGCAATCCCCAATCCAGAGTCCGGAGAGGCTGCTGCGTATTAATATCACGCTACCGTCTTAGCGCGTTCCCCGGAAAGGAGCTCCAAATCCACCAGACTGAACAAGACCAAAAACTAAAGCTACAAGACCTGCACAAAACCACATAGTTACAACAGTGCAAACAATACCACAATTTGATTTTAAAAAAACAGAGCATGGGCACGGTAAAAATAGTCCAAAGATGTTAAAAGACCCTGGATCGGTCGGGGGCATCAAAGGATACGGCGAGAAGGCAGGCGTGTGGGGTTGAGTGGGATCCGGGATCAGCCGTGATGGAACGCTGCAGCAGACTCGATGGGCTGAATGGCCTAATTCTGCTCCTGTGTCTCATGGATAGATATATCGTATAATACTTATAAAATAAAAGGCGAGAATTGATTTTGGATGGCTTTCCAACTGAAGAGTGGGCATTTCAAAGTTCAAGGGAAATGTTTTCACTGAAGTGCGCACTGTAGACATCACCATATACCACCACCCTGAGAATAATTCTCTTGCAGACGTTCTGCGGGGGCGGGGGGCAGAAAAAGACAACAGAATTTAAGGGGGGGCGGGGGAGAGAAAAACTATACCAACACGAACAAAGACTGACAAACACGAGCCGACAAAGACAAACGCCGTAATCAGAGAACACCGAGGCGGAGTTGTAAAGATTCAGGGTCGCAGTGACTGAGGCCGTGCATACCTGCTCGGGAGGCTGACGGGCGTCGGGCAGGGGTCAGACCACAGCTGGAGCACTGAGAGAAGTTTTGGGCCCCGCATACAAGACCAGGAGGGATAGGAGCAGAGTCAGGCCATGCACCCCTTCCAGTTTGTTCCAACATTTCCTCACAGCCAATCCACTTTCCCCATTCTCCTGCCTTCTCCCTGTAACCCTTCGCACCCTGTCTCATCGTGACCTACAAAACTCTACCTGAAATACCTGTGGCAAGGAATTGGCCAGATTCACCACCACCTGGCTGAAGAAATTCTACCTCATCTCCATTTTAAATGAGCGCCCCTGTATTCCGAGGCTGCGCCGTCTGGTCCTAGACTCCCCCACTATAGGAAACATCCTCTCCACATCCACTCTATCTGTGTCCTCTGGTCCTAGACTCCCCCACTATAGGAAACATCCTCTCCACATCCACTCTATCTGTGTCCTCTGGTCCTAGACTCCCCCACTGTAGGAAACATCCTCTCCACATCCACTCTATCTGTGCCGCCTGGTCCTAGACTCCCCCACTATAGGAAACATCCCCTCCATATCCACTCTATCTGTGTCCGCTGGTCCTAGACTCCCCCACTATAGGAAACATCCTCTCCACATCCACTCTATCTGTGTCCTCTGGTCCTAGACTCCCCCTCTATAGGGAACATCCTCTCCACATCCACTCTATCTGTGTCCTCTGGTCCTAGACTCCCCCTCTATAGGGAACATCCTCTCCACATCCACTCTATCTGTGTCCTCTGGTCCTAGACTCCCCCTCTATAGGAAACATCCTCTCCACATCCACTCTATCTGTGTCCTCTGGTCCTAGACTCCCCCTCTATAGGGAACATCCTCTCCACATCCACTCTGTGTCCTCTGTACATAGACTCGCCCACTATAGGAAACATCCTCTCCGCATCCACTCTATCTGTGTCCTCTGGTCCCAGACTCCCCCACTATAGGAAACATCTTCTCCACATCCACTCTATCTGTGTCCTCTGGTCCTAGACTCCCCCACTATAGGAAACATCCTCTCCACATCCACTCTATCTGTGTCCTCTGGTCCTAGACTCCCCCTCTATAGGAAACATCCTCTCCACACCCACTCTATCTGTGCCCTCTGGTCCTAGACTCCCCCACTATAGGAAACATCCTCTCCACATCCACTCTATCTGTGTCCTCTGGTCCTAGGCTCCCCCTCTATAGGAAACATCCTCTCCACATCCACTCTGTCTGTGTCCTCTGGTCCTAGACTCCCCACCATAGAAAACATCCTCTCCACATCCACTCTATCTGTGTCCTCTGGTCCTAGACTCCCCCACTATAGGAAACATCCTCTCCACATCCACTCTATCTGTGTCCTCTGGTCCTAGACTCCCCCACTATAGGGAACATCCTCTCCACATCCACTCTATCTGTGTCCTCGGGTCCTAGACTCCCCCACTATAGGAAACATCCTCTCCACATCCACTCTATCTGTGCCCTCTGGTCCTAGACTCCCCCTCTATAGGAAACATCCTCTCCACATCCACTCTATCTGTGTCCTCTGGTCCTAGACTCCCCCTCTATAGGAAACATCCTCTCCACATCCACTCTGTCTGTGTCCTCTGGTCCTAGACTCCCCACCATAGGAAACATCCTCTCCACATCCACTCTGTCTGTGCCCTCTGGTCCTAGACTCCCCCTCTATAGGAAACATCCTCTCCACATCCACTCTGTCTGTGTCCTCTGGTCCTAGACTCCCCCTCTATAGGAAACATCCTCTCCACATCCACTCTATCTGTGCCCTCTGGTCCTAGACTCCCCACCATAGGAAACATCCTCTCCACATCCACTCTATCTGTGTCCTCTGGTCCTAGACTCCCCCACTATAGGAAACATCCTCTCCACATCCACTCTATCTGTGTCCTCTGGTCCTAGTCTCCCCCACTATAGGAAACATCCTCTCCACATCCACTCTGTCTGTGTCCTCTGGTCCTAGACTCCCCACCATAGGAAACATCCTCTCCACATCCACTCTATCCGTGTCCTCTGGTCCTAGACTCCCCCACTATAGGAAACATCCTCTCCACATCCACTCTATCTGTGTCCTCTGGTCCTAGACTCCCCCACTATAGGAAACATCCTCTCCACATCCACTCTATCTGTGTCCTCTGGTCCTAGACTCCCCCACTATAGGAAACATCCTCTCCACATCCACTCTATCTGTGTCCTCTGGTCCTAGACTCCCCCACTATAGGAAACATCCTCTCCACATCCACTCTATCTGTGTCCTCTGGTCCTAGACTCCCCCACTACAGGAAACATCCTCTCCACATCCACTCTATCTGTGTCCTCTGGTCCTAGACTCCCCCACTGTAGGAAACATCCTCTCCACATCCACTCTATCTGTGTCCTCTGGTCCTAGACTCCCCCACTATAGGAAACATCCTCTCCACATCCACTCTATCTGTGTCCTCTGGTCCTAGACTCCCCCACTATAGGAAACATCCTTTCCACATCCACTCTGTCTGTGTCCTCTGGTCCTAGACTCCCCACCATAGGAAACATCCTCTCCACATCCACTCTATCCGTGTCCTCTGGTCCTAGACTCCCCCACTATAGGAAACATCCTCTCCACATCCACTCTATCTGTGTCCTCTGGTCCTAGACTCCCCCACTATAGGAAACATCCTCTCCACATCCACTCTATCTGTGTCCTCTGGTCCTAGACTCCCCCACTATAGGAAACATCCTCTCCACGTCCACTCTATCTGTGTCCTCTGGTCCTAGACTCCCCCACTATAGGAAACATCCTCTCCACATCCACTCTATCTGTGTCCTCTGGTCCTAGACTCCCCCACTACAGGAAACATCCTCTCCACATCCACTCTATCTGTGTCCTCTGGTCCTAGACTCCCCCACTGTAGGAAACATCCTCTCCACATCCACTCTATCTGTGTCCTCTGGTCCTAGACTCCCCCACTATAGGAAACATCCTCTCCACATCCACTCTATCTGTGTCCTCTGGTCCTAGACTCCCCCACTATAGGAAACATCCTTTCCACATCCACTCTAAATGTGTCCTCTGGTCCTAGACTCCCTCACAATAGGAAACATCCTCTCCACATCCACTCTATCTGTGCCCTCTGGTCCTAGACTCCCCCACTATTGGAAACATCCTCTCCACATCCACTCTTTCTGTGTCCTCTGGTCCTAGACTCCCCCACTATAGGAAACATCCTCTCCACATCCACTCTTTCTGTGTCCTCTGGTCCTAGACTCCCCCACTATATGAAACATCCTCTCCACATCCACTCTTTCTGTGTCCTCTGGTCCTAGACTCCCCCACTATAGGAAACATCCTCTCCACATCCACTCTATCTGTGTCCTCTGGTCCTAGACTCCCTCACAATAGGAAACATCCTCTCCACATCCACTCTATCTGTGCCCTCTGGTCCTAGACTCCCCCACTATTGGAAACATCCTCTCCACATCCACTCTTTCTGTGTCCTCTGGTCCTAGACTCCCCCACTATAGGAAACATCCTCTCCACATCCACTCTTTCTGTGTCCTCTGGTCCTAGACTCCCCCACTATAGGAAACATCCTCTCCACATCCACTCTTTCTGTGTCCTCTGGTCCTAGACTCCCCCACTATAGGAAACATCCTCTCCACATCCACTCTATCTGTGTCCTCTGGTCCTAGACTCCCTCACAATAGGAAACATCCTCTCCACATCCACTCTATCTGTGCCCTCTGGTCCTAGACTCCCCCACTATTGGAAACATCCTCTCCACATCCACTCTTTCTGTGTCCTCTGGTCCTAGACTCCCCCACTATAGGAAACATCCTCTCCACATCCACTCTTTCTGTGTCCTCTGGTCCTAGACTCCCCCACTATAGGAAACATCCTCTCCACATCCACTCTTTCTGTGTCCTCTGGTCCTAGACTCCCCCACTATAGGATACATCCTCTCCACATCCACTCTATAGTTCCAACGCTGACTGGCAACTCCTGCAGACTTCTGGTACCGAGTTGTGACCAGTCTCTGCCGCTCCTTTCGTTTCCTCAGATGCAATGGGGAGGGGGGAGCCCGCTACACGGGCAACAAGCTCTCTCTCCGTATCGTGCTCCCCTGGCTTGTGTGTCTACAGAGCTGGGCCCCAACATCCATGGTCGACCCAGAGAGGCCTCAGATGGATCTCTTGGGGATGGGAGGGTTCAGCTTAGTCAACCGAGCGGTGAGTTTACTGTTTACAAACGAGGGCCTACGTTACGTTCTCTTCTTTAGAGGGGCATGGGGGGGAAAATTAAATACATCAGTATACATGTACTGTATATGTTTGCCTCTGGAAATCAACCTATGTGGACGTGTGAGGATATATATGCACTGTAAATATGTTTGTCTAATATTGGAAATTAACCTATATAGATGTGTCAGGATATGTATGTACTGTGTAAGCTTGCCTCTGGTAATCCACCTGGTGTGGATGTGTGAAAATATACATGTACTATATGTGTTCCACCAGCATTTTGTGTGTGTTGTTGTTTGAATTTCCAGCATCTGCAGATTTCCTCGTATGTACTATATGTGTTTGTCTCTGAAAATCAACCGATGGGGATCAGGGAGGATATATATGCGTTGTATATGTTAGTCTAATATTGGACATCAACGTATGTGGATGCGTGAGTATACAGTATATCACACACAGTGCGGAAAACAAAATATTACCATGTCAATAAAGTACAATTCAAAACGCACATACAGGTAAACAGCTCGCTGTCCCAGTGACGAGACCTCGGTGGTGACAGGGTATTCATTAGTCTCACGGCCTGGGGGCAGAAGGTGTTTACCCAGTCTGGCCATCCTATTTCTGATGCTCCTGCACCTCCTTCCTGACGGTACTGGGTCAAAGAGATTGTGGGATGGGTGGTAGGGATCCTCAACGTTGCGAGGTTTGAATTACTCATGCCAGTTCAGAGCTCGATCGTTTGTAGTGAGGTTATAGAACATAGAATAGTACAGCACATTACAGGCCCTTCGGCCCACAATGTTGTGCCGGCCTTCGAACCCTGCCTCCCATATAACCCCCCCCACCTTAAATTCCTCCAATTACCTGTCTAGTAGTCTCTTAACATTTCACTAGTGTATCTGCCTCCACCACTGACTCAGGCTGTGCATTCCATGCACCAACCACTCTCTGAGTGAAAAAACCTTCCTCTAATATCCCCCTTGAACTTCCCTCCCCTCACCTTAAAGCCATGCCCTCTTGTACTGAGCAGTGGTGTCCTGGGGAAGAGGCGCTGGCTGTCCACTCTGTCTATTCCTCTGAATATTTTGTACACCTCTATCATGTCTCCTCTCATCCTCCTTCTCTCCAGAGAGTAAAGCCCTAGCTCCCTTAATCTCTGATCATAATGCATACTCTCTAAACCAGGTAGCATCCTGGTAAATCTCCTCTGTACCCTTTCCAATGCTTCCACATCCTTCCTATAGTGAGACGACCAGAACTGGACACAGTACTCCAAGTGTGGCCTAACCAGAGTTTTATAGAGCTGCATCATTACATCGCGTCTCTTAAACCCTATCCCCCGACTTATGAAAGCTAACACCCCATAAGCTTTCTTAACTACCCTACCTACCTGTGAGGCAACTTTCAGGGATCTGTACCTCCAGATCCCTCTGCTCCTCCGCACTACCAAGTACCCCACCATTTACTTTGTACTCTGCCTTGGAGTTTGTCCTTCCAAAGTGTACCACCTCACACTTCTCCGGGTTGAACTCCATCTGCCACTTCTCAGCCCATTCCTGCATCCATGCCGGTTCAGGATCCTGATGGTTTGCAGCGAAGTTATCCACTCCACAAATCAGTCAATAAAATTGAATTTCAAAGCCCACTGTCCTGGTGACGAAACCTCGGTGGTGGCCGGGTATCCATTAGTCTCACAGCCTGAGGGAAGAAGCTGTTCCCCACTCTGACAGACCCAGTCCTGATGCTCCTGTACCTCCTCCCTGACGGTGGTGGGTCAGAGAGATTGTGGGATGGGAGGTATTGACGAGACCCCGGTGGTGGCCGGGTATCCATTAGTCTCACAGCCCGGGGGAAGGAGCTGTTCCCCAGTCTGACAGTCCCAGTCCTGATACTCCTGTCCCTCCTTCCTGACGGTGGAGGATCAGAGAGATTGTGGGATGGGAGGTATTGACGAGACCCCGGTGGTGGCCGGGTATCCATTAGTCTCACAGCCCGGGGGAAGGAGCTGTTCCCCACTCTGACAGACCCAGTCCTGATGCTCCTGTCCCTCCTCCCTGACGGTGGTGGGTCAGAGAGACTGTGGGATGAGTTGGGGGGGGTGGAAAGAGATCCTCAAAAATATTTTGAGCCCTTCTTCTGCAATGCACCTGCTAAGTGTCACAGAGAGAGGGAAGGGAGACCCTGGAGATACTCTTGGGAGTTTTTACTAACCCCCCCACTCCCCCCCCCTGTAGGGTATACACACACACATACAAATATATATATATTTCTAATGATAATTTGTAATTCTTCACTCATGGCGCAGGACAATATATTTCATGACAGATGTCAAGGCAGTATCTGAATTTCTCTTTTTCTACTGACTCATTTCCGACACATGCTATGCACTCTCCACACACAAAATCCCATCAATTCAATTCCTCAACCGTTCACTGCAGCTACAAGAAAAGCCCTACAAGAGGGACTCAAACCTGCCCAGCACATCATCAGCTGACCCGCCTCCAAGGACATGTGTATGAAGGGAGCTGCTGGGAAAGAGGCCGGTAACATCATGAAGGATCCCACCCACCCTGCTCACGGACTGTCTGTCCCACTCCCCGTCGGGGAGGAGGCTATGTAGCATCCACACCAGGGACCACCAGACTCAAAAACAGTGACTTTCCCCAAGCAGTGAGGCTGATCAACACCTCCACCCACTGACCTACCCATCCATACCTCCAATCACCCACTGACCCACCCCTCCGCACACCCAACCACCCACTGACCCACCCCTCCACACCCCCAATCACCCACTGACCCACCCCTCCACACTCCCAATCACCCACTGACCCACCCCTCCACACCCCCAATCACCCACTGACCCACCCCTCCACACCCCCAACCACCCACTGACCCACCCCTCCACACCCCCAATCACCCACTGACCCACCCCTCCACACACCCCCAATCACCCACTGACCCACCCCTCCACACACCCCCAATCACCCACTGACCCACCCCTCCACACACTACTTTATCATTTCCTGTCAGAGTCACCTTGTGTACAAACACTCCTGTGCCCAGCGTCACTCTATATACAGTCTCTGTATATATTCTATTTTATGCATTTACATTTATTGTCTGCTTATATTTCTGCTGCTGCATCGGACTCGGAGTAACAACTGTTTTGTTCCCCTTTACACTTGTTACTGGAAATGACGTTAAACAATCTTTAGTTTGGAATTCAATGGACTTTCACCATCGGCACGAAATTCCCAACAACACAGCTCCTCCCGCATCCGTTTTGTCCTGCTCCGACTCACAGTGGCTCGCACCCGGTGTTGGTCGTCAAAGTTCAAAAACTTCATATCAAAGTACACTGTGTACAACCCCGAGACCGATTACTTGTGAGCATTCATAGTAAATAACAACAAAAACAAACGCTAATAATAAATCATGAACTGCAAATAAATAAGCTTTCATCAGCACTCAGGAAGCTTGACACCACCCAGTACGAGGCAGTCCACTCGATTGGTACCCCTTTCACAAGCATCCAATCCCCCCACCATCGACGGACAGTTGCCACAGTGTGTACCAGCTACAAGATGCACTGCGACAACACACCAAAGCTCCCAAGGCAGCACCTTCCAGACCCACGACCACTGTCGTCTAGAAGGACGGGTACAGCAGATACCCGGGAACACCCCCACTGGAAATCCCCCCCCCCAGTCACTCACCCTCCTGACTTGAGAACGAGTCGCCGTTCCTTCACTGTCGCTGGGTCCAGATCATGGAATTCCCTCCCGAACAGCACCGTGGGTGAACCCACACCCCAGGGACTGCCACGGTTCCAGAAGGCAGCTCGTCACCGCCTTCTCAAGGGTAACTAGGGATGGGCAATAAATGGCAATAACTCGTTGCCACATACAGCTGTGGAGGCCCAAGCATTGAGGGTGTTTGAGGAGGAGATTGATAGGTATCTAATTAGTCAGGGTATCAAGGGAAATGGGGGGGAAAAGCCGGAAACTGGAACTAGATGGGAGAATAGTTTAGCTCAAGGTGGAGTGGCGGAGCGGACTCGATGGGCCGAATGGCCTACTTCTGCTCCTTTGTCTTGTGAATAAATGCTGGCTTAGCTGGTGATGCCCACGTCACTAAAAAATAAATAAATAAAATCGAGAACACAGGATGAGGAGTCCTTCAAATGAGTCCATAGGTAGTGGGAGCATTTCAATGATGGGGCAGGTGAAGCTGAGTGGGGTTATCCCCTTCTGTTCAAGAGCCTGAAGGCTGAGGGATAATAACCTCAAAGTTGAATGCCAGAGATAAGTATTGAATATACATCCTGAAATGCTTTCTCTTCACAACGAAAACAGAGGAGTGCCCCAAAGAATGAACGATAGTGAAATGTTGGAACCCCAAGGTTCTCCCCACCCCCCCCCAGCTCCTCCCTCCCACGCGTAAGCGGATGTCTCCGTTTCACAGCGAGAGGGGAGACATAACAAACAACTCGCTGGCTTACAGTGTTGAAAGCCCGTTGCGTCGCTTTTTCCGAGCTCTGTGCCCGAAGATCTCGGGTCTCTGGGCACGCAGACAGAGATCCTCTGACTCCCACGACACACCGATCTCCTGCCTCGACACCACCCCCATCTCCAGAGCCACGAATTCTCAAGGTGAGATGAGCTCCTAGCCCCCGCTATGCCGAATGACGGACGGTCGCGAGACTCCGAGAGCGGGTCCCCTTCCCGCAAAGAACCAAAGTCGGCGTGCAACTCCAGGTCCGGGTCTTCAAAAGAACCCTGGGGGGGGGGGGGGAGAAAAGAGAGATCTTAAAGATAGAAATGGAGCTGTTTCCGAAGATGCAGACAAAGGAGTCGCCGTTAGGCGCCATTGTCCCGCCTAAGCTCCTCCCCCTGAACCTGGCGGTGTGAGTCCTGAGGCTCCTGAATCTTCTTCCTGATGACAGCAGTGAGGAGAGAAGAGGTCTGGTGCTTTCCTGCACCAATGCTTAGTGTAGATGGGCTTAATAGTGGGGATGTGGCGACCCACTTCCCAGCGCACTCGAACCGGCTCACAAAGCGGCGCGCGCCGGCATCGAGGACGCTCGCAAAGAGGGCGCCAGGCCTGCTTCACCAGCAAGGGGGAAAAGCCCGCGCGCGGGACGGGACTGTGAATACGGCATTCCCGCCCGGGGAGGGCGGGATCAGGAAGGCCTTAAAGCGAGGCCGCGAAGTTTGAATAAATCTCTTTTTGCAACTGCAGCTCACCGACTCCGTGTCGTTATTTCAGCGCTGCGTGCAGCACACCGCTACAATTGGTGACCCCGACGGTCCAAACGATATTTGGACCGGAGATGACCGACGCCGCATCTGTTCGTGCGGTTTCGTTAAAGCTGCCAAGCTTCTGGACGCTGCGACCTCACCTGTGGTTCCAGCAAGCAGAAGCCCAATTCCACATTCGGCAGAAAACCTCGGATGCCACACGTTACTACTAAGTGGTACTTGTGATGGACTAGGCCATCCGAAGCATATTTCATTCAAGGGCAGTGGTGATTCCATGCCAGGCTGTGGTGCAACTAGACAATACTTTAGATGTCAAAGCTTTAGATGTCATGCCGAATCTTTGCCAACTCCTAAGGAGCTGCTTTCTTCGTAATGGCTCCTGTCTGCTGGGCCCAAGACAGGCCTGCCAGAATAGCAACACAGAGGAATTTATGTTTGCTGATACCCTCCACCTCTGATCCTCCAATCAGGACTTGCTCATGGACCTCTGCTTTCCATCTCCTGAAGTCTCTAATCAGTTCCTCGGTTCTGTTGAACATTGAGTGAGAGGTTGTTGCTGTGGCACCACTCAGCCAGATTTTCCATCTCCCTCCTACTTGCTGATTCATCACCACCTTTGATTCAGCCTCTCTGTCTCAAGGGGTAATAACTGTTCCTGAACCTGGTGGTGTGGGTCCTGAGGCTCCTGTACCTCCTTCCTGATGTTTGAGGGGTAATAACTGTTCCTGAGCCTGGTGGTGTGGGTCCTGAGGCTCCTGTACCACCTTCCTGATGGTTGAGGGGTAATAACTGTTCCTGAACCTGGTGGTGTGGGTCCTGAGGCTCCTGTACCTCCTTCCTGATGGTTGAGGGGTAATAACTGTTCCTGAACCTGGTGGTGTGGGACCTGAGGCTCCTGTACCTCCTTCCTGACAGCAGCAGTGAGAAGACAGCTTGTCCTGGAACACTGGGGTGGTGTGGGTGGAGGGTGGGTGGTGTCTCTGATGATGGAGGCTGCTTTCCCGCGACGACCCTCCTTGTTCTCTGTGTCTTGAGAACAGCTCGGGTGCATACAGGCACTTGCGCCCTGCTGCATTTGCCAAGTGCTTAACGTTCACTTCACTGAGCACAGACGAGCCACTCGGGAACATTTTCACCCAATGTATACACATAACTTTCAAAAAATAGGCTTCCACGTTCCGTGAGGTGTACTTTCCGGACCACGCTGTGGAACGAATGACTCAACCGCTCCCCGGCAGAGCGATCCGCAAATCTGTTATGTTTCCTAGTCGAGGCATTCAGGACTGAACATTATCCGGGAACAAAACATTTCTTTCGGCGAAGGTAGAAAGTGAGATTACCAGGTTTGAACCTGGGGGGTGGGGGGAGGGGGTGCGTGTTAAAAGCGCCGAACGACAGCGCCGCGTTCCTACTGCCGGGTCACCGTCCCGTCGACACCCCAGGTTAAGTACGACAAGATGTCTCAAAAGGGGCCTGGGAAAACACATCTTCCAAAGGTCTCAGCTCCCGCCAGCTTTGAATTTTGGTGGTTCTCTGGGGGCCTCTCCCTCACGCCTCTGCGATAACCTGCCACCTGGCTGTGGGGGGTGGGGGGTGAGAAAAGGTAAACACTGGGAGGCCGGGAGGGGCACCCGTACATTGCAGACACGGGGTGGGGGGGTCACGGTAACATAGTGGTCAGGGGTGGGGGGTGGGAGAAGGTAAACACTGGGAGGCCGAGAGGGGCACCCGTTCATTGCAGACACGGGGTGGGGGGGGGTCACGGTAGCATCGTGGTCAGGGGTGGGGGGTGAGAAAAGGTAAACACTGGGAGGCCGAGAGGGGCACCCGTTCATTGCAGACACGGGGTGGGGGGGTCACTGGTAACATAGTGGTCAGGGGTGGGGGGTGGGAGAAGGTAAACACTGGGAGGCCGGGAGGGGCACCCGTACATTGCAGACACGGGGTGGGGGGGTCACGGTAGCATCGTGGTCAGGGGTGGGGGGGTGGGAGAAGGTACACACTGGGAGGCCGGGAGGGGCACCCGTACATTGCAGACACGGGGTGGGGGGGGCACGGTAACATAGTGGTCAGGGGTGGGGGGGTGGGAGAAGGTAAACACTGGGAGGCCGGGAGGGGCACCCGTACATTGCAGACACGGGGTGGGGGGGGTCACGGTAGCATAGTGGTCAGGGGTGGGGGGTGGGAGAAGGTAAACACTGGGAGGCCGGGAGGGGCACCCGTACATTGCAGACACGGGGTGGGGGGTGGGAGAAGGTAAACACTGGGAGGCCGAGAGGGGCACCCGTACATTGCAGACACGGGGTGGGGGGGGCACGGTAGCATAGTGGTCAGGGGTGGGGGGTGGGAGAAGGTAAACACTGGGAGGCCGAGAGGGGCACCCGTACATTGCAGACACGGGGTGGGGGGGGCACGGTAGCATAGTGGTCAGGGGTGGGGGGTGGGAGAAGGTAAACACTGGGAGGCTGAGAGGGGCTCCCGTACATTGCAGACACGGGGTGGGGGGGGTCACGGTAACATCGTGGTCAGGGGTGGGGGGTGGGAGAAGGTAAACACTGGGAGGCCGGGAGGGGCACCCGTACATTGCAGACACGGGGGTGGGGGGGTCACGGTAGCATAGTGGTCAGGGGTGGGGGGTGGGAGAAGGTAAACACTGGGAGGCCGGGAGGGGCACCCGTACATTGCAGACACGGGGTGGGGGGGTCACGGTAACACAGTGGTCAGGGGTGGGGGGTGGGAGAAGGTAAACACTGGGAGGCCGGGAGGGGCACCCGTACATTGCAGACACGGGGTGGGGGGGTGCACGGTAACAGTGGTCAGGGGTGGGGGGTGGGAGAAGGTAAACACTGGGAGGCCGGGAGGGGCACCCGTACATTGCAGACACGGGGTGGGGGGGTCACGGTAACATCGTGGTCAGGGGTGGGGGGTGGGAGAAGGTAAACACTGGGAGGCCGGGAGGGGCACCCGTACATTGCAGACACGGGGTGGGGGGGGTCACGGTAGCATCGTGGTCAGGGGTGGGGGGTGGGAGAAGGTAAACACTGGGAGGCCGGGAGGGGCACCCATACATTGCAGACACGGGGTGGGGGTCACGGTAGCATAGTGGTCAGGGGTGGGGGGTGGGAGAAGGTAAACACTGGGAGGCCGGGAGGGGCACCCGTACATTGCAGACACGGGGTGGGCGGGGGGCACGGTAGCATCGTGGTCAGGGGTGGGGGGTGGGAGAAGGTAAACACTGGGAGGCCGGGAGGGGCACCCGTACATTGCAGACACGGGGTGGGCGGGGGGCACGGTAGCATCGTGGTCAGGGGTGGGGGGTGGGAGAAGGTAAACACTGGGAGGCCGGGAGGGGCACCCGTACATTGCAGACACGGGGTGGGGGGGTCACGGTAGCATAGTGGTCAGGGGTGGGGGGTGGGAGAAGGTAAACACTGGGAGGCTGGGAGGGGCACCCGTACATTGCAGACACGGGGTGGGGGGGCACGGTAGCATCGTGGTCAGGGGTGGGGGGTGAGAGAAGGTAAACACTGGGAGGCCGGGAGGGGCACCCGTACATTGCAGACACGGGGTGGGGTGGTCACGGTAGCATCGTGGTCAGGGGTGGGGGGTGGGAGAAGGTAAACACTGGGAGGCCGGGAGGGGCACCCGTACATTGCAGACACGGGGTGGGGGGGTCACGGTAGCATAGTGGTCAGGGGTGGGGGGTGGGAGAAGGTAAACACTGGGAGGCCGGGAGGGGCACCCGTACATTGCAGACACGGGGTGGGGGGGGTCACGGTAACATAGTGGTCAGGGGTGGGGGGGTGGGAGAAGGTAAACACTGGGAGGCCGGGAGGGGCACCCGTACATTGCAGACACGGGGTGGGGGGGTCACGGTAGCATAGTGGTCAGGGGTGGGGGGTGGGAGAAGGTAAACACTGGGAGGCCGGGAGGGGCACCCGTACATTGCAGACACGGGGTGGGGGGGGGTCACGGTAGCATAGTGGTCAGGGGTGGGGGGTGGGAGAAGGTAAACACTGGGAGGCCGGGAGGGGCACCCGTACATTGCAGACACGGGGTGGGGGGGGTCACGGTAGCATAGTGGTCAGGGGTGGGGGGTGGGAGAAGGTAAACACTGGGAGGCCGGGAGGGGCACCCGTACATTGCAGACACGGGGTGGGGGGGTCACGGTAGCATAGTGGTCAGGGGTGGGGGGTGGGAGAAGGTAAACACTGGGAGGCCGGGAGGGGCACCCGTACATTGCAGACACGGGGTGGGGGGGTCACGGTAACATAGTGGTCAGGGGTGGGGGGTGGGAGAAGGTAAACACTGGGAGGCCGGGAGGGGCACCCGTACATTGCAGACACGGGGTGGGGGGGTCACGGTAGCATAGTGGTCAGGGGTGGGGGGTGGGAGAAGGTAAACACTGGGAGGCCGGGAGGGGCACCCGTACATTGTAGACACGGGGTGGGGGGGTCACGGTAACATAGTGGTCAGGGGTGGGGGGTGGGAGAAGGTAAACACTGGGAGGCCGGGAGGGGCACCCGTACATTGTAGACACGGGGTGGGGGCGTCACGGTAGCATAGTGGTCAGGGGTGGGGGGTGGGAGAAGGTAAACACTGGGAGGCCGGGAGGGGCACCCGTACATTGTAGACACTGGGTGGGGGGGTCACGGTAACATAGTGGTCAGGGGTGGGGGGTGGGAGAAGGTAAACACTGGGAGGCCGGGAGGGGCACCCGTACATTGCAGACACGGGGTGGGGGGGGTCACGGTAGCATAGTGGTCAGGGGTGGGGGGTGGGAGAAGGTAAACACTGGGAGGCCGGGAGGGGCACCCGTACATTGTAGACACGGGGTGGGGGGGTCACGGTAACATAGTGGTCAGGGGTGGGGGGTGGGAGAAGGTAAACACTGGGAGGCCGGGAGGGGCACCCGTACATTGTAGACACGGGGTGGGGGGGTCACGGTAACATAGTGGTCAGGGGTGGGGGGTGGGAGAAGGTAAACACTGGGAGGCCGGGAGGGGCACCCGTACATTGCAGACACGGGGTGGGGGGGTCACGGTAACATAGTGGTCAGGGGTGGGGGGTGGGAGAAGGTAAACACTGGGAGGCCGGGAGGGGCACCCGTACATTGTAGACACGGGGTGGGGGGGGTCACGGTAACATAGTGGTCAGGGGTGGGGGGTGGGAGAAGGTAAACACTGGGAGGCCGGGAGGGGCACCCGTACATTGTAGACACGGGGTGGGGGGGTCACGGTAACATAGTGGTCAGGGGTGGGGGGTGGGAGAAGGTAAACACTGGGAGGCCGGGAGGGGCACCCGTACATTGTAGACACGGGGTGGGGGGGGTCACGGTAACATAGTGGTCAGGGGTGGGGGGGTGGGAGAAGGTAAACACTGGGAGGCCGGGAGGGGCACCCGTACATTGTAGACACGGGGTGGGGGGGGTCACGGTAACATAGTGGTCAGGGGTGGGGGGTGGGAGAAGGTAAACACTGGGAGGCCGGGAGGGGCACCCGTACATTGCAGACACGGGGTGGGGGGGGCACGGTAGCATAGTGGTCAGGGGTGGGGGGTGGGAGAAGGTAAACACTGGGAGGCCGGGAGGGGCACCCGTACATTGCAGACACGGGGTGGGGGGGTCACGGTAACATAGTGGTCAGGGGTGGGGGGTGGGAGAAGGTAAACACTGGGAGGCCGGGAGGGGCACCCGTACATTGCAGACACGGTGGGAGGGGGGGCACGGTAACATAGTGGTCAGGGGTGGGGGGGTGGGAGAAGGTAAACACTGGGAGGCTGAGAGGGGCACCCGTACATTGCAGACACGGGGTGGGGGGCACGGTAGCATCGTGGTCAGGGGTGGGGGGGTGGGAGAAGGTAAACACTGGGAGGCCGGGAGGGGCACCCGTACATTGCAGACACGGGGTGGGGGGGTCACGGTAACATAGTGGTCAGGGGTGGGGGGTGGGAGAAGGTAAACACTGGGAGGCCGGGAGGGGCACCCGTACATTGCAGACACGGTGGGAGGGGGGGGCACGGTAAAATAGTGGTCAGGGGTGGGGGGTGGGAGAAGGTAAACACTGGGAGGCCGGGAGGGGCACCCGTACATTGCAGACACGGGGTGGGGGGGTCACGGTAACATAGTGGTCAGGGGTGGGGGGGTGGGAGAAGGTAAACACTGGGAGGCTGAGAGGGGCACCCGTACATTGCAGACACGGGGTGGGGGGCACGGTAGCATCGTGGTCAGGGGTGGGGGGTGGGAGAAGGTAAACACTGGGAGGCCGGGAGGGGCACCCGTACATTGCAGACACGGGGTGGGGGGGTCACGGTAACATAGTGGTCAGGGGTGGGGGGGTGGGAGAAGGTAAACACTGGGAGGCTGAGAGGGGCACCCGTACATTGCAGACACGGGGTGGGGGGCACGGTAGCATCGTGGTCAGGGGTGGGGGGTGGGAGAAGGTAAACACTGGGAGGCCGGGAGGGGCACCCGTACATTGCAGACACGGGGTGGGGGGCACGGTAGCATCGTGGTCAGGGGTGGGGGGTGGGAGAAGGTAAACACTGGGAGGCCGAGAGGGGCACCCGTACATTGCAGACACGGGGTGGGGGGGTCACGGTAACATAGTGGTCAGGGGTGGGGGGTGGGAGAAGGTAAACACTGGGAGGCCGGGAGGGGCACCCGTACATTGCAGACACGGGGTGGGGGGGTCACGGTAACATCGTGGTCAGGGTTGGGGGGTGGGTGAAGGTAAACACTGGGAGGCCGGGAGGGGCACCCGTACATTGCAGACACGGGGTGGGGGGGTCACGGTAACATAGTGGTCAGGGGTGGGGGGTGAGAGAAGGTAAACACTGGGAGGCCGGGAGGGGCACCCGTACATTGCAGACACGGTGGGAGGGGGGGCACGGTAACATAGTGGTCAGGGGTGGGGGGGTGGGAGAAGGTAAACACTGGGAGGCTGAGAGGGGCACCCGTACATTGCAGACACGGGGTGGGGGGGTCACGGTAACATCGTGGTCAGGGGTGGGGGGTGGGAGAAGGTAAACACTGGGAGGCCGGGAGGGGCACCCGTACATTGCAGACACGGGGTGGGGGGTCACGGTAACATAGTGGTCAGGGGTGGGGGGGTGGGAGAAGGTAAACACTGGGAGGCCGGGAGGGGCACCCGTACATTGCAGACACGGGGTGGGGGGGTCACGGTAGCATAGTGGTCAGGGGTGGGGGGTGGGAGAAGGTAAACACTGGGAGGCTGAGAGGGGCACCCGTACATTGCAGACACGGTGGGGGGTGGGAGAAGGTAAACACTGGGAGGCCGGGAGGGGCACCCGTACATTGCAGACACGGGGTGGGGGGCACGGTAGCATAGTGGTCAGGGGTGGGGGGTGGGAGAAGGTACACACTGGGAGGCCGGGAGGGGCACCCGTACATTGCAGACACGGGGTGGGGGGGTCACGGTAACAGTGGTCAGGGGTGGGGGGTGGGAGAAGGTAAACACTGGGAGGCCGGGAGGGGCACCCGTACATTGCAGACACGGGGTGGGGGGGTCACGGTAGCATAGTGGTCAGGGGTGGGGGGTGGGAGAAGGTAAACACTGGGAGGCTCGGAGGGGCACCCGTACATTGCAGACACGGGGTGGGGGGGTCACGGTAACAGTGGTCAGGGGTGGGGGGTGGGAGAAGGTAAACACTGGGAGGCCGGGAGGGGCATCCGTACATTGCAGACACGGGGTGGGGGGGTCACGGTAGCATAGTGGTCAGGGGTGGGGGGTGGGAGAAGGTAAACACTGGGAGGCCGGGAGGGGCACCCGTACATTGCAGACACGGGGTGGGGGGTCACGGTAGCATCGTGGTCAGGGGTGGGGGGTGGGAGAAGGTAAACACTGGGAGGCCGGGAGGGGCACCCGTACATTGCAGACACGGGGGTGGGGGGTCACGGTAGCATCGTGGTCAGGGGTGGGGGGTGGGAGAAGGTAAACACTGGGAGGCCGGGAGGGGCACCAGTACATTGCAGACACGGGGGTGGGGGGGTCACGGTAACAGTGGTCAGGGGTGGGGGGTGGGAGAAGGTAAACACTGGGAGGCCGAGAGGGGCACCCGTACATTGCAGACACGGGGTGGGGGGGTCACGGTAACATAGTGGTCAGGGGTGGGGGGTGGGAGAAGGTAAACACTGGGAGGCCGGGAGGGGCACCCGTACATTGCAGACACTGGGTGGGTGGGGGGGTCACGGTAGCATAGTGGTCAGGGGTGGGGGGTGGGAGAAGGTAAACACTGGGAGGCCGGGAGGGGCACCCGTACATTGCAGACACTGGGTGGGTGGGGGGGTCACGGTAGCATAGTGGTCAGGGGTGGGGGGTGGGAGAAGGTAAACACTGGGAGGCCGAGAGGGGCACCCGTACATTGCAGACACGGGGTGGGGGGGTCACGGTAACATAGTGGTCAGGGGTGGGGGGTGGGAGAAGGTAAACACTGGGAGGCCGGGAGGGGCACCCGTACATTGCAGACACGGGGTGGGGGGGTCACGGTAACATAGTGGTCAGGGGTGGGGGGTGGGAGAAGGTAAACACTGGGAGGCCGGGAGGGGCACCCGTACATTGCAGACACGGGGTGGGGGGGCACGGTAGCATAGTGGTCAGGGGTGGGGGGTGGGAGAAGGTAAACACTGGGAGGCCGGGAGGGGCACCCGTACATTGCAGACACGGGGTGGGGGGGGCACGGTAGCATCGTGGTCAGGGGTGGGGGGGTGGGAGAAGGTAAACACTGGGAGGCCGGGAGGGGCACCCGTACATTGCAGACACGGGGTGGGGGGGTCACGGTAGCATCGTGGTCAGGGGTGGGGGGTGGGAGAAGGTAAACACTGGGAGGCCGGGAGGGGCACCCGTACATTGCAGACACGGGGTGGGGGGGGCACGGTAGCATCGTGGTCAGGGGTGGGGGGGTGGGAGAAGGTAAACACTGGGAGGCCGGGAGGGGCACCCGTACATTGCAGACACGGGGCGGGGGGCACGGTAGCATCGTGGTCAGGGGTGGGGGGGTGGGAGAAGGTAAACACTGGGAGGCCGGGAGGGGCACCCGTACATTGCAAACACGGGGTGGGAGGGGCACGGTAGCATAGTGGTCAGGGGTGGGGGGTGGGAGAAGGTAAACACTGGGAGGCCGGGAGGGGCACCCGTACATTGCAGACACGGGGTGGGGGGGCACAGTAACATAGTGGTCAGGGGTGGGGGGTGGGAGAAGGTAAACACTGGGAGGCCGGGAGGGGCACCCGTACATTGCAGACACGGGGTGGGGGGGGCACGGTAGCATAGTGGTCAGGGGTGGGGGGTGGGAGAAGGTAAACACTGGGAGGCCGGGAGGGGCACCCGTACATTGCAGACACGGGGTGGGGGGTCACCGTAACATAGTGGTCAGGGGTGGGGGGTGGGAGAAGGTAAACACTGGGAGGCTCGGAGGGGCACCCGTACATTGCAGACACGGGGTGGGCGGGGGGCACGGTAGCATAGTGGTCAGGGGTGGGGGGTGGGAGAAGGTAAACACTGGGAGGCCGGGAGGGGCACCCGTACATTGCAGACACGGGGTGGGCGGGGGGCACGGTAGCATAGTGGTCAGGGGTGGGGGGGTGGGAGAAGGTAAACACTGGGAGGCCGGGAGGGGCACCCGTACATTGCAGACACGGGGTGGGGGGCCACGGTAGCATAGTGGTCAGGGGTGGGGGGTGGGAGAAGGTAAACACTGGGAGGCCGGGAGGGGCACCCGTACATTGCAGACTCAGGGTGGGGGGCACCGTAACATAGTGGTCAGGGGTGGGGGGTGGGAGAAGGTAAACACTGGGAGGCCGGGAGGGGCACCCGTACATTGCAGACACGGGGTGGGGGGTCACCGCAACATAGTGGTCAGGGGTGGGGGGTGGGAGAAGGTAAACACTGGGAGGCTCGGAGGGGCACCCGTACATTGCAGACACGGGGTGGGCGGGGGGCACGGTAGCATAGTGGTCAGGGGTGGGGGGTGGGAGAAGGTAAACACTGGGAGGCCGGGAGGGGCACCCGTACATTGCAGACACGGGGTGGGGGGGGCACGGTAGCATAGTGGTCAGGGGTGGGGGGTGGGAGAAGGTAAACACTGGGAGGCCGGGAGGGGCACCCGTACATTGCAGACACGGGGGTGGGGGGTCACGGTAGCATAGTGGTCAGGGGTGGGGGGTGGGAGAAGGTAAACACTGGGAGGCCGGGAGGGGCACCCGTACATTGCAGACACGGGGTGGGCGGGGTCACGGTAGCATAGTGGTCAGGGGTGGGGGGTGGGAGAAGGTAAACACTGGGAGGCCGGGAGGGGCACCCGTACATTGCAGACACGGGGTGGGCGGGGGGCACGGTAACATAGTGGTCAGGACAACGTTTTACAGTGCAGGCAACCCAGGTTCAATTCACCAGGAGCTGAATTGAAATGACTTTATTACTGACATCCTTCATATACATGACGAGTAAAAATTTTCAGGTTATGTCTCCATCTATATAACTATTAAACAATTACAGCATGGAAACAGGCCATCTCGGCCCTTCCAGTCCATGCTGAACGCTTACTCTCACCTAGTCCCACCGACCCGCACTCAGCCCATAACCCTCCATTCCTTTCCTGTCCGTATACCTGTCCAATTTTACTTTGTGCAAATCTGCAATTTATAATATAGTAATTTATAACAAATAGTATGTACAACGGGACAGTCAATATAACACAGAAATACAATTGCGTCAGCGTGAGTTCATCAGTCTGATGGCCTGGTGGAAGAAGCTGTCCCGGAGCCTGTTGGTCCTGGCTTTTATGCTGCGGTACCGTCTCCCGGATGGTAGCAGCTGGAACAGTTTGTGGTTGGGGTGACTCGGGTCCCCAGTGATCCTTCGGGCCCTTTTTTACACACCTGTCTCTGTAAATGTCCTGAATCGTGGGAAGTTCACAACTACAGATGCGCTGGGCTGTCCGCACCACTCTCTGCAGAGTCCCGCGATTGAGGGAGGTACAGTTCCCGTACCAGGCGGTGATGCAGCCGGTCAGGATGCTCTCAATCGTGTTCCCTCCCCCCCACCCCGTGACCACATGGGTTTCCACTGGGTGCTCCAGTTTCCTCCCACAGTCCAAAGACCTACTGGCCAAGGGGCTAATTGATCACTGGAAATTGCCCTGGGTTAACTAGGCTAGGGTTAAATCGGGGGGTAGCTGGGCAGGACAGCTCGAGGGCCGGAAGGAAATCCAGAGTAACAGACACAAAATGCCGGAGGAATTTGGGAGTCCTTGTGCAGGACTAGGATTTACAAGCAAGGGTCCGACGCTGAGGCTTTATAAGGCATTCGTCAGACCACACTGGCAGTGTTGTGAGCCGTTTCCGGCCCCTTATCAGAGAAAGGATATGCTGGCATGAGAGAAGATTACGGGAAAGATCCCAGGAATGAAAGGAACGCATGGGGAGCATATGATGGATCTGCGCCTCCAGTAACTGGAATTTAGTTAAATTGGGGGGGGGGGGGTGCGGGGAGATATCTCATTGAAACCTATCGAATTTTGAAAGGCCGGGATAGAGAGGATGTTTCCAATATTGAGGGAGTCCAGGACCAGAGGACACAGATAGAGTGGATGTGG